>NC_136263.1:146440649-146715649 GCF_964187855.1 Myxine glutinosa
GATGTGCTGACGTAGCGAATCTGCCGCGAGAACCCATGACTTCCGGGTTCGGTTGCGAGAGGACGCTGGCGTTGCATATTCGCCGCTTCTCCGACTGGATGGATGTACAGGGTCTGCTTCTACTTTTCTGACCTGACATCTCACACCTGTCCTGCCTTTTCACACCCGCACGTGCCGCGTGTTCTCCGGCTGGATAACGGAATCTGCTTTTGATGGTACGGAATACGGAATCGAAAGGCCCGCTCCCGTTGTTTGTGGCCGTGGCCTTGTTTGCCGGTGGCCTTGTGGTCTTGGTGGCCTTGTGGCCTTGTTTGCCGCTGTGGTCTTGATTAGCGGCTGCAGTCGTTTGCCGCTGCGTTTGCCGCTGCGTTTGCCGCTGCGTTTGCCGCTTTGCCTCCTCGACCTTGGCCTCGTACTCGTCCCTTCGCTCCTGCCTGGCATGGCTCTGAAGTACTCCGCCGCAAGGCTTCTTCTGCTCAATACCCGCTCCACCCCATCATGCATCTCTGCCATCAAATCAAATGGACTCCTCCGACGACCCAGGTACATTCACCGTGGCTCCGGTCGCAAGTTTGTTTATTTGCAATCAGGTCACTCCATCCCCGTCCTCTGGTCGGCTCAGCGCACTCTCACTCTTCGTCCCAGCGCACCTGGTCACAGCAACCCACACGATCGCACCTCTTGCCTACGAACCCTGGCTAAATCACCTGAATTCATCCCTGCTGTTCAAAACAACATCAAGCTCACCCTGTTCAACACCCGGTCCCTCAACAATAAATGCCTCATCCTGAACGAATACATCCTGGATAACAAACTGGACTTTCTCTGTCTCACCGAAACCTGGCAACAACCTCTGGACTACTACACACTCAACCTCACCACACCCAATGGATATTCCTACGTCAATAAACCACGCTCGGAGGGCCGAGGTGGTGGAATTGCCGTTATCCACCGTCAAGACATCAAGACCAACCTCATCTCCATCTCATCTGCTCCATCATTTGAACACCTGGCTTTAAAACTCTCTGGTCACACGCAGTCAGTCATGGCTGTCGTCTACCGCCCTCCCAAACCACACCCATCATTCCTGTCTGACTTCTCCTACTTTCTGACCCAGCTATGTTCCCTCTCCCCCTCAATCCTCCTCCTTGGTGATTTCAATATCCACATGGACTCCACTGACTCCACAATAACCACTGACTTCACTGATTTACTCACCTGCTTTAACCTCACTCAACATGTCGACTTTCCTACCCATATCCGTGGTCACATTTTGGACCTTGTCTGCTCCACTGGATTAAATTTGCACCATCTCTATGGCTCCGACCTCACCCTCTCTGACCACTTAGCCATCACTCTGACCATCAACATCCCCGCCCCAACACCAAGGCATTATCGCACAATCAACTTCCGTAAGCTAAACGCTCTTTCACCTACCTCATTCTCATCCACCCTCTCTGAAAAAATGTCCACTTCTCCCTTCATTGACCTCCACACCCCTTCCGACCTCACTGACTACTACAACCACACTCTCTCCTCCTGCCTTGACCAGCTTGCGCCTGTAAAAACCAAAACAGTTTCTTTCACCCATTCTGCTCCCTGGTTTACCCCTGAACTCCACCTGATGAAAACTCGTGCTCGCCAACTTGAAAGACTCCGCAATAAAACGGGTCTCACAGTTCACTCCCAAGCCTACAAGGACCACATACAACACTACAAAGATGCCCTCTCCCGCGCCCGCTCTGCCTACTACTCTCAAATTATCCACTCTGGCTCCGGAAACCCAAAAGCACTCTTCTCGACAATAAACAAACTCCTCCGCCCCCTGAACACCACCACCCAGTCATTCACAGTAGACAACTGCATCTCCTTCCTCTCTTTCTTCCAACGCAAAATTGACAACATCTACAACAGCTTGACCACCGCCGCACCCGCTCCCCCTCCAACCACCTGCCCCCCCTTGTCCTGCCATCCCCTGTCTCGGTTCTCCCCAATCTCTCCTACTGACCTCTCTGAACTCCTCATAGGAATGAAAACTGCCACCTGCACTCTTGACCCCATCCCCTCCAGCTTTGTCAAAGCCTCCCTCCCTGCTCTCTCTCCACTTATCATTGCAACAATAAACTCCTCCCTGTCTACAGGCATCGTCCCACCTTCCCTCAAAATTGCTGCTGTTACCCCCATTCTAAAAAAAACCTGGTCTAAACCCTGACACCCTAAACAACTTCAGACCCATCTCCAACCTACCCTTTCTGTCAAAAGTTTTGGAACGCGCTGTAGCCACTCAACTCAAACATCATCTCTCTGCCAATAACTTGTATGAAACATTCCAATCCGGATTCCGCTCCAACCACAGTACTGAAACTGCTCTCCTCAAAATCACCAACGACCTTCTCCTCTCCTCTGACGCTGGCAACCTCAACATTCTCGTCCTCCTCGACCTCAGCGCTGCCTTTGACACCATCGATCACACTATCCTCCTCACCCGACTTGAATCCACCTTTAACGTCACCGGCACTGCCCTCTCTTGGATTAAATCATACCTCTCTGACAGATGCCAGTTCATCTCCATCAATAACTGCAAATCCCCCACTGCTCCCCTCCCCCAAGGTGTCCCCCAAGGTTCAGTTCTTGGCCCCCTCCTCTTCATCCTTTACCTGTCCCCGCTCGGTCACTTAATCCGCCGTCATGGTCTCCAATTCCACTGCTTCGCCGATGACATCCAGCTTTTCATCTCCACCAAGTCCGTCTCCACCGACACCCACTCTATCCTGACAAACTGCATCACTGAAATAAAATCCTGGCTTCAAATCAACTTCCTCAAGCTTAACTGTGATAAATCTGAAATAATCATCATTGGCCCAAAAACGCTCACAAAATCCACCCATAACTTTGCCCTCAACATCGACGGTATCCCAGTATCCACCTCCCCTCACATCCGGAATCTTGGCGTCATCTTTGACCAAACCCTTTCCTTCGACAAATACACTAAACAGATCACAAAGTCAGCCTTCTTTCACCTGAAAAACATTGCCCGTCTCCGCTCATCCCTCTCCTCCACGGCTGCAGAAACCCTCATCCACGCCTTCATCACCTCCCGTCTGGACTACTGCAATAGCCTCCTCTATGGTTCACCCTCAAAAATCACCAATAAACTCCAATACATTCAGAACTCCGCTGCCCGTCTACTCACTCATTCCCGGACCCGTGACCACATCACCCCCGTCCTTTACAAGCTTCACTGGCTCCCCATCCCCCAGAGAATCCAGTACAAAATCCTCCTCTTGACATACAAAGCCCTCCATAACCTGGCCCCATCCTACCTGGCTGACCTCCTCTCCAGACACACTCCCACCCGCAACCTCCGCTCTGCTGGTACCAACCTCCTGACCCCCTCCATCCGGACCAAATTCAGATCCTGGGGGGACAGGGCCTTCTCCATCGCTGCTCCCACCCTCTGGAACTCACTACCTCACACCATCAGAGACTCCTCCTCACTCACCACATTCAAAACATCACTAAAGACCCACCTGTTCAACGCTGCATTCAACATTCAACCCACAGCATTTAACCCCTGACTATCTCTTCTCCTTCTCCCTCCTTTTGCTTTAAATATTTCCCTATTGATTCTTGTCTTGTCTTTTTGATTCTTGTCTTATATATATGCCGTATATCGCTGCTGTTTGTTTTCTTGATTCTTGTCTTTTTGCAATTGTTGTTTTCATGTATTGTTATGCATTATGTTTTCCACTCTGTCAAAGCGCCTTTGGGCTTCTGGAAAAGCGCTATACAAAATAAATGAATTATTATTATTATTATGACTGGAGGGTTCGTGATCACGTGTCCCAGGTGAGGTGTATAGCACTGGTACCTCACTATTATTTTATTTTCATAAACTAGGGCATGCCCATACTATATATATGCCCGTACTATATATCTATCTAAAATTATATCCCCCCCCTCTATTTACATGAAATGGTTTGGTCCATTCGCAACGCCAAAGCGAACGGCGAACGGCTTGCGAGTACAGTGACAATCCCCCCCCTCTATTTACATGAATGGTGTGGTCCATTCGCAACGACCACAGAACCCCCCCCTCTATTTACATGCAATGGTTTGGTCCAAAGCGAACGGCTTCCGGAGTTTGGTAAAGAAATCGCCATCGCGTGCACAAACGCGCAGGAAAGCGAATGAATCGCAAATTCGTTTTTATTAGTTTTAAAACGTAGTTTAACGCCAACATAGTTTGCAAACGTGAAATAAATGAATACGCTCTCAAATGTGCCATCCGAGGCAGAGTGTGTCCTCCACGTTCGGCACACGCGATCGTTCGCTGCTCTCTGATTGGTTGAATCGTTTTTTGGACATAGCTCGGTAAGTAATTGTCCGATTAATATGAAACCTTGAAAAGGCACATCCTCGGGTCCCCAGCAATATACCTGGCAAGTTAAAAGTATATCGGACCCGTGGTTGTCGAGAAACAGCGGTCACAGACAAACGTACAAACGTACAGACAGAGATTACTGGAATTATAGATAGACTAGGGCATTGCCCGTACGTGGGTGCCCGTTCCGTGGCCAAAAAAAAAAAAAAACGCTACCCGTACGCTCTACCCCGCCCGTACGCCCGTAAACAAAAAAAGCAACGCTCTTCGCTTCCGCCCTTCGCTCTGACTGAATTGGGAGAAATAATGCGCATAAGAAATCGAATTACGTACCGTAATGGCGGTCAGCTCGTAACGCGCTCAGCTCCGCTCGTCTCACATCGGCCACGCCTACGCAACAGAGCGTTCTGTGATTGGCTGCCGGAAGATAAGTCGTCACTGTCCGGAAGTTCGCAAATCGCAGTTAGGATGAATCGTTTTAATTTAATCGCAGTTTGAATTCGTTTTAAAACATAGTTTAACGGCAACATAGTTGAAAAGCCTTGCCTTGCTGCAAACAGCTGCTGCAAACAACAACAACATGGAAGGCTGCACTGTCCGGAAGTTGGCATATCGCAGTTACGATTATTTTAGTGTTAATGGCCAATTATTCAATTAGCGCCAACGTATTTTGGCTGTTTGCAATTTAATCGCAAGGAAAAGTAGAAAGAGAAGAGGGAAAAAAAGAAAAGCCTTGCATTAACGCATTAACGCTTGCATTGCATTAACGGTTCGGCACACGTGATAGCTCGCTGCTCTCTGATTGGTTGAAGCGTTTTTTGGACATAGCTCGGTAGGTACTTGTCCGATTAATTTCAAACCTTGAAAAGGCACATCCTCGGGTCCCCAGCAATATACCTGGCAAGTTTCAAGTATATCGGACCCGTGGTTGTCGAGAAACAGCGGTCACAGACACACAGACACACAGACAGACACACAGAGATTGCTGGAATTATAGATAGATGTAACAATGAAAAACAAGGCATTTCCCGAGGCATGATATTTCTGCTGATATTATTTGATGCCACATAACATTATCACACATAACGCCGACACTGAGGCAAATGTGTCTAGCGGCTCGGCCCCGATCAAGCTGATTGACAGTCATAGCCACGCCTACCCCAGTCTGAATATTTTACATAGGAATGTAGTTTTACATACTTTTCGTGGAATCCTTTCAAGCTACGAGAATTATAATACCAAAGGATGTTGCAGGAAGTAAAACTCTGTCGGATGGTAGTATAATCATTGCCATTGATAGAGGCAGCTCGGAAATATGCAGTCTGAAGAAGATTATTATTATTATTATGAACAAGAAGATGAATTCCCGGGTTTGACCTATCTGTTTTTGTTTTTTTGCTTTATTTTGCTTTTGCCTTGGTCTGGAGAACTGAAAAGTGATCCCTCCCAAGACAATCAGCTGAACAGACCAGGTAGGCTCTCATATGTAGCCTAAGTGAGTTTTTAAAGAAGATACTCCAACGTTAGTTTTGTATGTAGGAGATTTTTTTCCGACATGTCGCAGATGGGGGCGACATCCATATGGTGGTCCAAAAACCCTGGGCACATTTTGAAGAACGATACCTCTAACAAACAAGTAAGTTTATCATTGTCCGTTGGTGCAAAATAAAATATGATTACTCATTAAACAGTCTAACCAGTCCAATATACATGAAACAGATCAGTTCAAATGTTCAAACTGTTTTCCTTCATTGTCTATTCACAGCTGTAGCCATGACGAAACACTCTGACACACAGTTCTGCATGTTTCAGTCATTAAGGTAGAAATCTCATTACGGATGAATTGTTTCAAGTCTCGAAGGGTTGTAGGATTCCTCGCATACACTTTGTGTTTGAGGAAACCCCAAAGGAAGAAATCACAGGGTGTTAAATCACAAGACCGCGGCGGCCATTCAACCAGACCAAAACGGCCAATCCATTTGTCTGTAAAGTTCAAATCAAGGGCCTCGCGCATACTGGCTGCATAATGAGCAGGCGCACCATTATGCATGAACCACATTTGGCCATCATTGAGTGGAAATACATGCTGCTCCAACATTAAAAAGAAATTTGCAGCATTCACATTTTCTTCGAAAAATATTGGTCCAACAATGCCTCCAGAAGAAATGACTGCCCAGACGGACACACTAGCTTGATACTGAACGTTGTGCTCAACAGTAAATCGTGGGTTGTCTACTGCCAATATCAGGCAACCAGATAAAGGAAACTTGGATTCATCTGACCACAAGATCCCGTTCTGCAAATCATTGTCCATGTCCATTAACCCAAGCAATGTCTCACGTGCCTCAACACACCTGTAAAAATCATCCTCAGATAGTTGGTGAATTAATCTGGGTATGTATGGTTTCACATTAAGGTCTTTTAGTATTCTTCAAATTGATGATCAGCTTATCTTGGTGATGTTTGATAAACGACGAGTTGATAATGGTGTGTCACTGTCGAGTTGTTGTTGAATGACCGCTCTGCTTTCCTTAGTTTGAACAGTTTGAGGCCTACCAGGTGACTGTTTTGGAAGAATGCTGCCGGTTTCATCAAACTGCTTGTTTATTCTGCCAATGGTTCTTCTGTCAATTGCGTCAGCGCCACATTCTTTGACAAGTTGTCTCTGAACTTCACCTGAATTTCCAGATACAGAATACAAGTGGACAGCGTGAATTTTCTGTCTCACGACATCCTCCGTCATATTAGGGCGTCTAATTCACAATGAACTGAACTAATGCAAAGACCAATGCGTGCAGCACAGTGAGCGAAGCTCTCCCCGATCCTTATCACGTGATGCATCTCACCCTGTTGCGTATCACGTGATGCATCTCACCCTGTTGCATATCACGTGATGCCTGTGCATGTTGAAGCAATCACATCCATTTACGAGTAATCATGTTTTGTTTTGCACCAAAGAACAATAATAAACTTATTATTATGGTGCTGGTTATGGTGTTGTTGATACGTGCGGTGAGTGGACATGGGAAAGAAGTGGAGCTAGTCCCTGGTCAGAGTTTGCCAGCGATGTTTGCATTCATGGATGACCTGAATGTTGTCCAACAGTCAGCTTATGCAGCAGTAAGGTGCTGTGACGACTGGAAAGGTTGTGATGAGCGGGTTTGTGAGGAGGTGGTTGGGAGTGCCACGCTGTTTGATGAACATTGCCTTTTAGGGTCAGGGTGGAAAACTCCGGTTTCCCTTGACATCATTAACCGAGGAGTTTAAGGTGGTGAGGGTGCGGGAGTTCATGATGTTGCGGGATTCGAGTGATTCAGTGGTAAAGAATGCTCTCCCAGAGAAGAAGGGAAGTCAGAAGTGGAATGCACGAGCAGAGGTGGACGAGATGGAGGAGCGGTTGCAACAGTAGGAGGTCGTGGGGATGGTACAGCACGGGAAGCTTGGCTTGGGGTGGATGAAGCATGAGCGATGGGAAAAGGCATGTGTGAAAGAGAGGAGGAAGATGGTTGAGAGGGAGGTGAGATATCTCCACATATCTCCCCACCTTCTCCTTCTCCAAAAGGAGAAGGTGGGGAGATATGTGAAGCAGTTAAACAGGCAGAGCAAGGTGCTTGGACGTGGTGGGAAGGTGTGCGGGTGAGGACATTGACGTGGCAAGAGATTTGGAGGAAGGAGCCAATATTGTTGAGTTTCCTGTTGCTGGCAACGTATGATGTGCTTCTGTCACCAGTAAACTTGAGATTGTGGGTGGGGGTTGTTGCAGGAGGAAAGGTGTTCTTTTTGTGGAGGTTTGGGAACGGTGCAGCATGCACTGAGTGCATGCTCAGTTGCATTGGCAGCAGGAAGATACAAGTGGCGGCATGATCAGGTGCTGGCAGTGGTAGTGCAGATGGTGCAACAAGAGGTGCTGAGATCGAGAGAGATAAGATTGGAGAAGGAGACTGATGGGGGAGAGGTGTTGTTTGTCAAAGAGGGCCAAGTGGGCCAAGTAAGAGGCGGAAAAAGGAGGAGGTGGAAAGCAAGAGGACTGTCAGATGCTTGTGATTGGCAGGTGGTGGCAGACCTTTTTTTTTTTTTTTTTTTTTTTTTTTTTTTTGTATACAAGATCGAGGCTCGTGAAAGAGCGAACATTAATCACACAGAAAGACAAACCGACACATAAAACATATAACATCGGGAGCGGTAGACAAGATGGGGAGAGAGGGGGAAGGACACAAACACAACATTTGAGAGCAGGGACCGAGAGACATGGAGACATCGAGAGATCTGAGAGAGGGCGAGGGCTTTGGGGGGGGGGGGCATGGGAAGGGGGCGGTGGGAGAGGTATAAAACATATGGACACTGCCAGGACTTCCAGGAAAGAAGTTGGAATTTCAAACAAGGTGGATCTGGGGTGAATTAGCGGGGGTAGAAAAGATCAAGGTTTTGGATGGGGGAAGATAAGAGATGGTGGTGAACAGCTGTTTTAAAGACCTGGAGGGAGACCTAAAGCCACAATTGGTATTCCCAGAGGAGATCTGTGTGACTTTGTCAAATGGTCAGGTGCAACAAGACAGGTCATCTTAGGGGAATTGTCTGTACCTTGGGAAGAGAACATGGAGGAGGTGCACGAGAGGAAGAGAGGAAAGTACAGTGAGCTGTTGGCAGAGTGTCGGGAGAAGGGTTGGCGAGTTTCTTGTCAGCCATTTGAGGTGGAGTGTAGAGTGTATATTGGCAATTCCTTTTCTGCATTTCTTGCTCGGCTTGGAATGTGTGGGACACAAAGAAGGAGAATGTGTGACAGAGTGTCCCAGGTTGCCTTGAAAGGCTCACTTTGGATATGGAGGAAGTTTATGGAAGCACGTCGAACGTTGTCGGTTGAGGTTGTCATTTGTGGTTCATTTCAGCCTAAAGGTGTAGTGACTGAGCACGGCAGAGCAATGGAGATGTGTGTGTGTGTGTGTGTGTGTGTGTGTGTGTGTGTGTGTGTGTGTGTGTGTGTGTGTGTGTGTGTGTGTGTGTGTGTGTTGCAGGAGTGGGTGTGTTTTTGCATGAATGTGTTTTTGTTTTATTGTTGCATGTTGTAAGGGTAGGTGGTCAGTTTTTTTTTGTTTTTTTTTGGTGTGCAAGTGAGTGGATGAGGGGCTGTGGATTCTGGGAGTGGAGGCGGTTTTGTTGTTGTAGTCTGTGTTCTCACTGTCTGGGGGTGGGGGTATGTATGCATTCGGGTGTGGCTGCTGCATGTGGAGGCATATGTGCCCCTGCTGGCCCACCTTAGCTGACTGTATCGAGGTTGAATGGCCGAAACAGGATGATGCTGAGGACCTCGACTGAGCACCCGGTCAGTGAGGCACACTTGTCACCAGGTGCCATGCCATGATATTTCTTGGGAAAACCACATTTCCAAAATGGCCTCCAAAGCCAGTCGCCGACTGGGCATCCTCCATCGGGCGAAGTCCTTCCTTGGCACACCTGAGCTCCTCACCACATACAAGGCTTTCATCCGCAACTCAATGGAATACTGTTCCCCTCTCTGGGCCGGTGCTCCTGCCTCACACCTAGCTCGGCTTCAAGCTGTTGAAACCAAAGCTTTCAGAATCATTGGAATCTCCTGCGATGAAGCTAACTCCAAGGGCCTTTCACTCACTCCCGCAGGCAGGTTGGTGGTCTTTCTGTCTTCTACCGACTCCTCTCCGGCCTTGCTCCCCCAGCTCTCTCTGTGCTCCCTCCCCCAAATATTCCTACAGGTCGCACAAGATCTGCCAAATATTCCCTCTTATGGTTAAACTGCCAAAATCCAGGCTCTCTGCTCACCTTCACTCTTCCATTCCCTTTTTCTCACGCCTCTGGAACAAACTCCCCCACTTCCTTCAATCCCACTTCTCCCTCCAGGTCTTTAAAACAGCTGTTCACTACCATCTCTTTTCCTTCCCCCATGAAGACCAGATATAGCACAGGGCCCATAACACTACCTTGGGGAACTCCAGCCAGAACAGGGAGGGGAGATGAGAGAAATCCATTCAGGGCCACACGTTGAATACGACCAGAGAGGAAGTCTGCAAGCCAGGCGAGGAGATTTCCATGGATATCATAGGAGAGTTTGGTGAGCAGAGCTGGGTGCCAGACCGTATCGAAGGCACGTGATATGTCAAGGGAGGCAGCTCTGATTTCCTGTTTGGCATTGAGGACCTCCATCCATTGTTGAGACAGCAGAAGCAACATGTCCAGAGTAGAATGACCTGGTCTGAATCCAAATTGATGATCAGAATATCAAGCCATTGGAGAAGAGGAAGGATTTGATATCCGAAGCAATGATGGATTCCATGACTTTGCTGATAATTGGGAGCAGGCTGATTGGTCTGTAGTTGCAAGGATCTGTTTTTGCACCTTTTTTGTGTAAAGCGGTAATGTGAATGAGATGAGATATATATATATATATATATATAAATATATATATTGTTGCGGATCTCGAGCTCGTCAACGTACTGAGGCGGGGTAAAGCCCTGCTCCCCCTCGAGCTCCGAGTCCACGAGGCCGCCACCCACACAACACTCATGGGGGATGGATTGCTAAGCAATTCCAGCCGCCGAGCCCGCAGCTACGCGCGGAAGGGTTAACGGTCACGACTGGAGTACCTTCAACACACGCAGCCGTGAGAACGGGGACTGAACCTCGCACGAGTCACGCTGGTATTGAACGCCCGAGCGGTTTGTGCGTCGCGTAACTCGTGCCGTTAATCACTATTGAACCCGATCGAGCGGTATTGATTCGTGCAATGCTAGGCCAATGGTGAAAGGATGATGACGGCCAGGTTGGAAACAAACCACAGGATTTATTACAATATTCACAGGAAAAGGACACAGCAAAGAATCTTAACGGCCTTACCTACATGTTCAGACAGGGGCCCTCAGATTCGTTTGGGGAAGGGAAGGAAGAGGGGAATGCGCACAAAGCGTGGCCACTCGTGCAGGTTGCCCGGACGGGCTCGTTTGGCGGATACCCCCAAGGATCGCTCCAACCCCAGGACACTACAGCCGGGGATGTTCGCGGCAGGGTCATTGATTACAGTCGTGCACATAGCAGGAATCCAAGGAGCGTATCTCAAGGTCAGCGAGGCAGAGCGCATATGCAGGGAGTCCAGGCAGAGAGATCGTCAGGGCAGAGAGAGCGCTGGGGCAGAGAGAGTGTCGGGGCAGAGAGAGCGTCGGGGCAGAGAGAGCGTTCAGAGTCCGAGCCAGAGAATCCAGAGAGAGAGCGGGGGTCTGGGCCGGGTTTTATAGCCCCCCAAGCCCCCACTCGAACGTTCAACGGGCCTCCATTGGCCGCCTGGGGTCACGTGTCGTGACAGCCCCTTATTGGTCACCCTCGGCCACTCCCTTCAGCTCCCATTGGCTGTAACTTATTGGCCACTCCGTCTAGGTCCCATTGGCTGTTCGCTGCTCACCGGCCACGCCCTCCAGCTCCCCCCTCGGGCCTGCAAGACTTGTCCTCGGCCCATGACAGGGCATTTTAGGCTGCAATGAGGCCTCGCATTACTCTACCTGCCTCAACGCATCCTAACACTGGGAAGGAGACTATACTTCGCATTTAATAAGAAATAACTAACTAAGCAAGGCTACATGTTGTGGTGCAACTAACTATGAGGGGGGGCGGGGGGTGGAGGGGGGGGGGTTGCCTTTAATTACAAAACCGCAACACGACCCCCCTCTCCGACCACACTCATCCCGAGTCGACCTCAGGCGGAACGACCGGTAGATTCTGGTATTCAATTTTTACATTTATCATTAGTGTGACACATGAATGTAATCCCCTAACATTTACTCTAACCCATGTGTGCGACATCGTTTACACTAGATATGTCCCTCCTAATGTGTTGAGCAGCTAATCTAACAGACTCACACCCACAACTGTTCGCGCATTTCCGGAATTTGTGAACTAAACACATAGCCGGTGAGCACATTCCTATATTTACATGCACAAAACTTAACCTTCATTTACACACTATAACCCAGGACCTGCACTTGAGGAAAGAAATGGAGGAAGGAAATGGAGGCACTTGCTGCTTGTTATCATCTTCTTGTGGCTTCTTGTCTTGTGTGCGGGCTAACAAAAACCGACTGGCCTTGACCAGCATACAGGCCATTTGAAGATCAGGGCCATCTAAATCTTCACAATTGCAGACATGGATCAATTTGTTTATTCACAAGCAGGGCCACTTGACACGTGGTCCAAATGCGTGGCATCAGTGCCACTCAACAGGTGATCCATGTGTGTGTGTGCCAGTGCCACCCAACAGGTGGTCTGATGGTTGGCCCGAATGCCACCCAACAGGTGGTCCGAAGGTTGGCCCAAATGATAAAGCAGCCAAGAGCTGCCACAGCAGAGGTGCGTGGCCACAAGGCTTGTGGTCCATAGGTGCAAGATGAATTCGCAGCAAGATGCTACAACAGGTGGGCCTCCAAATGGTCCTGGGGTGGGGTGGGGGGGGGGGGGTGAAGACAAGGCGCAACAAGCACACGGAAAAGCAAACAGTGGCACACGAAAAACAAGGTGACCAGGCACCACCATACCTGGTGCGGTGAGAGGAACATGGCAGAGTGAGCGGAGCAAGCTCATCCCTAGCCGTACGTACCCCCCACCGTTGGCTACACTACCCTAGCCCCCCTTGTATTTACAATTCGTCTCTACGTCCTGTCTCCCATATCCCGTCTAACGCCAAATTCATCCCCAAATCCCTCCCAGGTTCTGCCAGGAAGGAAGGGATGGAACAAAACAATGTTTCACTCACGTCATGATGCATCTCACTTTCCAAACAGCTTACAGAGCCTTACGGTGTGAAGTTCGGCCTCCTTGGTGAATGGTTGTGGATGGTGCGAAGGGGTCTCGCATCCTAACTACACTAATAACATTACTCTTTTAAACTCCCTGGGTTTGTACCCTGCCAATCGGCCTTCTTTAAACTATGTGGTTCTAAGAACCCGAATTCCCATTGCCCACACTTTGGTGCCCTCCTGAATTTGGGTCTCACCCAACAAATTTTCTATCTGTGCCCTCGCACAATTTCGGGGCTGGGTCGTGTGGCTCTACCAGCAGGTCTACCTACCTGCGCTCCTCTATCACTGGAGCGCCTCCCGAGCTTGCCTGCTCCTCACAACTACCCTAACTGGGGAAGGCCCTCCCTGGCGCTTACCCCCTCGATGCCCACCTCGGCATTGGGCAACCCGGGTCCTTCCCTTGGATCCTCGGGCCCCACTCACACGCTAACCTAACTGGCTCCCAGAGCCTACCTGCGGCCTTACCTGGCCGACGAGCTCCCAGTGACGGAGTGCCTCAATAACCATACTCACCAATTTAACCACATGCCCAGCCATTTCACTGTCTCCTGCACCTCACAAAACACTACGTTCCACCATCCGCACCACAGGTGTCAATATCCATGCAATTTACCTGCACCTTCTACCTAGCTTTAAACTACACCCCGGGTTTCCGTGAATGGGTTCCACTCCCCCCATTCAATCCTTCGCACCATGCATTCCACACCATGCATTCCACACCTTTTATTCTCACACCTTTTATTCTTACAACACAATTCCATTCACACTACAACACAACTCCGTTTATTCTCACACACAATTCCTCAAACACACAGCATCATCTATCTAACTAATTTCCCCTGTAACTCGTGCTTCCCTCGTCATCCCTTCACACGACGCACAGTCGCACACCCTTTGTTAACAACCAGCTAAACTCTCTACGTCCCCACTACAGTTCAGTGTCACTACTTAAATCTTGTCCCTAAGGTCGCTCTAAATCCCTATCATTATTTTAGCCCTCCCTCGGCTAGCTTCGGTGCCCCATGGAGGCAACCATTGCTGGCCCCTCCATGGGCCTAACACTGCCATCCCCCTAAACTAATGCTCATCCCGCCCCCCCCCCCCCCCCGTGGGAGGAATGGTCACACTACCATTCTCCCACGTGGGGTACAATACTCCCCCCAGTCCTCTAAACTATGAGTATGAGCCCCCATCCATGGAGGTACTTTGTCACGGCTTGGCCTCGAAGGGCCGAGCGATCCATGCAAGTGGTTGGTCACCTGTATGGGGTGTCCGTCCGGCATTGACGATCCGATGGGGGAGGGATTGATGGGCCCAGGTGCCGGGCTCCATCCCTGTGCGGGGCCCTTCGGTCCCACGCACGATGACCCGACCGGCCACGGTCAGAGCACCTCACCCGATAAGGTGCGTGGCTCCGAAAATCCAAATTACCCCTCGAACCCCGCCGATCGCCCTTGCCGCGGTAAGGCACCAACAATACCGTGCAGGTGCCGGAGGCACAAATCGTGCACGCCGGTCCTTGCGAGACCGACGCAGCACCGATTCCCTCCGGTCCCCACGGCACACAACTCACTGGGGGCTCGCGTACGCTACTCGTCCCGCGAAGCACTACCCCTGTCGGTGTCGATGCCTGGGCCGCGTCATCACAACCCGCTACCCTCTCCATACTCGCACACCCAGGCGCACACACACCTTTCACACACTCTGTCATCACACACCCCGGTGCACACTCTTTCTCTACACACTCCGGTGTGCACTCTTTCTCCACACACTCTGGGGTGCACTCTCTCCACGCACTCCGGTATGCACTCTCTCTCTCACACTCCGGTATGCGCTCTCTCTCCACACACTCCAGTATGCACTCTCTCTCCACGCACTCCGGTACGCACTCTCTCTCACACTCCGTACCACTAACAGTCGCACACCTCACAATGGGCCCTTCTCGAACGCCCAGGTCTCGCCTGACCCCCAAGCTCGCCGAGCACCCGTTCGCACCAAACACATTTCCGGCATTGCAACTCACCTCGGGGCTCTCCTTCCCCCGCTTCTCCGCCAGTACCTGCAAACCTTCCATTTGGTTAGCAAGCATGTCATCACGGTGGGTACACGAACTTTGTACATACTCCATAACCTCCTCCCTTGATTCACTCCCTGTCTCTCCTCCCATCTTTTAAATTCCAATAATTACTTCGTCTACCTCCTTTATTTCCCGGTGCGCTTCCGAAATCTCTCCTTCTAACTCGACCTTCGTCGGTTTCTTTGCCTTCCGCGTCACCCCCATAGCCCCAGTCAGTTTGGCCGTACTCCACTTTAGCCACCTCTCCACACGCTTCTCATACCGCTTCACCTCGTCACGTACCACTGCTACCTCCCTGCTCATCCTACGCCCAATTTCGTCCCCCATGGTGTCCATCCGATTAGCCATCTTTTCCATGTTACCCCTGGATTCCTCCCCCATCTTTTTCAGGTTGCAGTTTGTTTCCTCCCTCATCTTTTCCATATCCCTGGTTGCTTTCTCACTTTGCACCTCAAAGCATGCTCTGATTTGCACCATTAATATGCCCATATCCATTGGCACCGCGGACTCGGCCTCCGCTGCCACATGCGAGGCGCCGCTATTTTCTCCTCCTCCTGCTGCACCCTCATCAACCTCCCCTTCCAACAATTGTTCCTGCTGGTCCTGGGTCATTAATTCGTCGACATTTTCTATTCCCACCGGCACCTGGTCGTCTTGGCCAGCCATTGCACGAACTCAAAAAAAATTGTTTTCAAACTAAATTTTGTCTGCGCTCGTAATTTTGCAGCACGTAAAACATACTGCAGGTCCAAATATCCCACTCCCAAATTGGTGTCGGGTTCGAATCCCAGTACTGACAACCAATTTTGTTGCGGATCTCGAGCTCGTCGACGTACTGAGGGGGGGGGGGGGGGGGGGTGAAGCCCTGCTCCCCTTTGAGCTCTGAGTCCACGAGGCCGCCACCCACACAACACTCGTGGGGGACCTAAGCAATTCCAGCCGCCGAGCCCGCAGCTACGCGCGGAAGGGTTAACGGTCACGACCCGAGTACCTTCAACATACGCAGCCATGAGAACGGGACTGAACCTCGCACGAGTCACGCTGGTATTGAACGCCCGAGCGGTTTGTGCATCGCGTAACTCATGCCGTTAATCACTATTGAACCCGATCGAGTGATTCGTGCAATGCTAGGCCAATGGTGAAAGGACGATGACGGCCAGGTTGGAAACAAACCACAGGATTTATTACAATATTCACAGGAAAAGGACACAGCAAAGAATCTTAACGGCCTTACCTACGTTCCCAGACAAGGGCACTCAGATTCGTTCGGGGAAGGGAAGGAAGAGGGGAATGCGCCCAAAGCGCGGCCGCTCGTGCAGTTTGCCCGGGCGGGCTCATTTGGCAGATACCCCCAAGGATCGCTCCAACCCCAGGACACTACAGCCGGGGATGTTCGAAGCAGGGGCGTTGATTACAGTCGTGCATGTAGCAGGAATCCGAGGAGCGTATCTCAAAGTCAGCGAGGCAGAGCGCATATGCAGGGAGTCCAGGCAGAGAGATCGTCGGGTCAGAGAGAGCGCCGGGGCAGAGAGAGCATCAGGGCAGAGAGAGCGTCGGGACAGAGAGAGCATCGGGGCAGAGAGAGCGTCGGGGCAGAGAGAGCATTCAGAGTCCGAGCCAGAGAATCCAGAGAGAGAGCGGGGGTCCGGCCTGGGTTTTATAGCCCCCCAATCCCCCCACTCGAACATTCCATGGGCCTCCATTGGCCGCCTGGGGTCACGTGTCGTGACAGCCCCTTATTGGTCATCCTCGGCCACTCCCTCTAGCTCCCATTGGCTGTTCGATGCTCACCGGCCATGCCCTCCAGCTCCTCCCTCAGGCCTGCAAGACTTGTCCGAGGCCCACAACAGGGCATTTTAGGCTGCAATGAGCCCTACAATTACTCTACCTGCCTCAACACATACTAACACTGGGAAGGAGACTATACTTCACATTTAATAAGAAATAACTAACTAAGCGAGGCTACATGTTGGGGAGGGGGATTGCGGCGGTTGGAGGGGGGGGGGGGGGGGGTTGCCTTTATTTACAAAACCGCAACAATATATTTTACATATATATATGTATACATACATATACATATGCATATACCTATACATATACAGTCACGTGAAAAAGTAAGTACACCCCATGTAAAGTTTTGACTTTTTCAACATATTTCAACATGCAGCTATTTGATCTTCATTTCAACAATATTGACAGATAAAGGTGATATAATATAACAAATATCATGAAACATTTCCATTTTGTAATCCATTGTATAATTTAAATAAACATAAATGCAAATTTCGCATGTGGAAAAAGTAAGTACACCCTTGGCTCTAATAGGTGGTATTGCCCGCTTTGGAAGAAACAACCTCAAGTAGGCGTTTCTTATAACTGTCTACCAGTCTCTAACATCGACTGGGAGAAATTTTTTCCCACTCCTCCATGCAGAATTCTTTCAGCTGTGCGATGTTTGAGGGGTTTCTTGCATGCACAGCTCGTTTCAAATCCCCCCAGAACATCTCGATGGGATTTAGATCCGGGCTTTGACTTGGCCATTCCAGAACCCTCCATTTCCTTCTTTTCAGCCATTCCTTGGTGGATTTACTGGTATGTTTAGGGTCATTGTCATGTTGCAAGGTCCACCTTTGGTTGAGCTTCAACTTTTCGACAGATGGCCTCACATTATCTTCAAGTACCCTCTGGTACAATGAAGAATTCATCGTGGATTCTATGATGGTGAGCTGTCCAGGCCCTGATGCAGGAAAGCTGCCCCAAACCATAATATTTCCACCACCATGCTTTTCAATTGGTATCAGGTTCTTGTGGTCAAATGCTGTCTTTGGTTTTCGCCAAACATGTCTTCTGTTACTGTGGCCAAATAGCTCTACCTTTGACTCATCTCTCCAGAGCACATTGTTCCAGAAGTGCTGGTCTTTGCCTAGGTGTTCATTGGCAAACTTTAGTCTTGCCCTGATGTTCTTTCTGGACAGCAAAGGTTTCCTCCTGGCACACCTCTCATGTAGATCAAATTTGTGCAGCCTCTTTCTAATGGTAGACTCGTGCACTTTGATATCAACAGTGGCAAGAGCTACCTGTAGGTCCCATGATGACATTCTGGGGTTCTTAGAGACTTCTTTCAGGATCTTGCGGTCTGCTCTCGGTGTGAACTTGCTGGGGTGGCCTGGCCTGAACAAGTTGGCAGTTGTTTGGAATCTTCTCCACTTGTAGATGATCTTCCGGACAGTTGAATGATTGATTTCAAATTGTTTGGAGATCTTTTAAAATCCCTTCCCAGATTCGTAGGCATCTATAACCTTCTTTCTGAAGGCCTCAGAGAGCTCTTTTGATCTAGGCATGGTGACGCCGCACACTTCAACAACAAAGAGCAAACCAAACTAAATGTCTGAGGTTTAAATAAGACAGGTTCCTCCAAGATCCTCTCGAACGATGTTCTAATCATTTGCACCTGAGCTGGTGCACCTGATTCTAATTTTAGGTATTTGAAGTAGTGATAAATGTAGGGGTGGTCCACATGCGAAATTTGCATTTATGTTTATTTAAATTATACAATGGACTACAAAATGTAAATGTTTCATTATGTTTGTTATATTGTATCACCTTTATCTATCAATATTGTTGAAATGAAGATCAAATAGCTGTATGTTGAAATATGTAGGAAAAGTCAAAACTTTACATGGGGTGTACTTACTTTTTCACGTGACTGTATACTATACATATATACAGTGAGAAAAACCAGATTAGGCCAGCACGAGAGGGAAGGAGTAGGCATCCACGGCTAGAGGGTGCTGCTCGTGTAAAGGACCGGGGCATCCTGAGGGAATCCCTTGGAATCCAGTCAGTCCCAAGGGAGGACCTACAGTCTGGTGGTCCTGAAGATGTCAGAAGAGGAGAGACCCAGACGATAAGGATATGCTGCAGTGGCGGATCTAGGGGGGGTGGGGGGGGGGTGCAGGGGGTGCGCACCCCCCCTTCGATCCAGGATGAGCATGCTCAGGGTGCACCCCCCCCCCTCTGCAATGCAATGGCATGGACGTGCTGGAGGCATACTCTATGATTGACGACAAGAAGGACGCGCTCACTCAACTCCGGTCAAATGCTGAAACTGAATTCTCTCTTTGGTTCGATCACGTTCGATCACGATCACGTTCGATCACGATCACGTTCGATCACGCTAAGGCCATGATAGAATCTGTAGTACAGTGGTTCTTAACCTTTTTAAAGGCGCCGAACCCCAACGAAACCCACCGAACACTCACGGAACCCCTCAAATTTGACAAAAAAAAATTAAGAAGAATTGCATCTTAATGCGTTTCCCTGTTCTTCTTTTCAGGAGGCGATCTGGGAAATGCGTGGTTTTGTTTTGGCAAGGGCCACCCTCAAATCATTTTCGCATGCAAGCCTGCTCCTTTTCTTTGTTTTAATGTCCACCAGTTTCGAAAACGCATGCTCGCAGAGATACATTGTAACGAACGGCATGAGGATCTCAAGGGCAATTTTAGCGATGTGAGGATACCCTTCCATTTGGCAGCACCAAAACGTTGAGAGCGTTGTTGTGCCGAAGAGTTGTTGTTGAGTCTGGCTCTGCTGAAGTTCAATGAGGTCGTCGAGGTATTGGTCGTTAACATCTGCCGTTGCAACGTCGAAAGTAAACGGCTGCCGCACCCAGCTGGGTATTGCTCTTGGTCAGGGAAGTAGCCGTCAAATGACTTTCCCAGCTAATCCAAGTGCGTGGCAATCGCTTGCTTCAGCTCCCCCGGTACAGCAGTGCCTCCAACTTCAGACTCATCTTTGATCCCGCTCACGCACTCGTCCAGTAGTGAAAAGTTCGCAAAGTTGTCGTTCTCTGGTCGCCGCCTCCACAACGGTAACTTCTTTCGGAAAGCGCTCAGCTTTTCTTCAGATTCGATGACATTCACTCCACCGACCTGCATCTGGCAAATGAGATGATTGAGTGCGTCAAAGATGTCAGCCAAGTACGCCAAGGCGAGGATGAACTCTGACTCTTGGAAGTGCGTTGCATGGCAATACTGGTGTCTCGCAAAAACAGGGCTAATTCTACACGCAAGGCAAAAACACGGCTCACTACCTTCCCTCGTGATAACCATCGAACGTTAGAGTGGAAGAGAAGGACTTCGAATTCAGAGCCGATTTCATTGCACAGCTCTTTGAAGATGTGATGATTCAGAGCACGGCTTCACACGTAATTCACAGTTTCAACGACGATTTTCAGAACATTGGCCAGTTTTGGAGGCAGGGTTTTTGATGCCAGCACGTGTCTGTGCAGGACGCAGTGCGTGACGATGATGTGTGGTGCATCGGCCTTCACCAGCGCTCCAAAACCGGAGTTACATCCCAGCATGGTTGGAGCTCCGTCCGAGCAAACTGCAGACACCATGTTCCACAAGAGGCCGTTGCTTCTGAAGAAGTCATCCACAAGCTTCTTCATCTCAGCTGCCTTCGTCGTTGTTGTGAGAGGCTTGCAGAACAGAAAGTCTTCCATAATCTCGTCTCCTTTGACATAATGCACAAATAAGATGAGCTGGCTCAAATTCGAAACGTCGGTGGTCTCGTCGAGTTGAAGGCTGAATTTCGTCGGGTTCGCGACTAAATCTGCCACTACCTGGGCGAGGATGTCGGCGCTCATGTCGTCGATTCTGCATCTAATGGTGTCATTTGAGAGTGGAACGAGAGACAACTTGTTTTCAGCAGCTTTTCCCAGCATGATGTTGGCAATCTTCAACGCGGCCGGTTTGATGAGTGTCTCGCCAACGGTGTGCGGTTTGCCCTGCTTTGCGATCAGGTATGCAACTTCATACGACGCGGTGAGGATCGGTTTGTCAATTGGAACGAAGCTGAGAGTGGGCAAGGTAGCACTTGCGTTGAATCGGACTCTCTTCAATTTGAATTAATCCAGCATTGCGTCTTTGTACTGCCCCCCGCCATGCAGTTTTTTGAAGTGTTCCCGTAGTTTTGCTGGTGCTAGGCTGGAGTTGCTCAACTTGACATTGCAAGGCATGCATTGAGGACGCTGACTTCCGTCCCATTCCGTTAAACACGTGAACCCGTACCGCACGTAATCTTCCGACCACTTCCTTTTTTTGCTCGACATACTGCAAAAAAAAAGAAAAAAAGTAACAAACTGATCTTAATTGAGTTCATGCAAATAATTATATGACAAAAATTAAAAAAGGAACATGCTTAAATATAATCAGTACCCCTCTGAAAACTGAGAAATTTTAACGAAAAAAACATAACTTATAGTTACGATGACGGGATTTATTATCTACTCAACTCTATGTCACCTCAAATCCCATTATAATATTGCATAGAAAACTGCGAATTGTTAGTTTTGAATTGCGACCAAAGGAGTTATATCACCTCCACCTAATTTTCTGAGTAATTCAATCATATTTTATAATCACCATCCACTTTTGACTTTAATATAAGTCTGAACCCGCCCTGCATGTCCACAAACATTTCCAACTTACTTTTCAATTAATCAGTAACTCCAAAGTAAGGCGCGACCAATGACGCACGGCACATGGCAAGCTAATCAAGGCTATTCACTGGAATTTCCGAACACCTGTAAACTCCAAAATCCAGTAAGTAAGTGAGAAAGTAAGCACCATCAACAGAATAATTAGCAAGTTGCTCATTGATTCAACTTACTACAGTCAGTGTGAAACAACTTCTCTTAAACACCGACCAGACAAACCATGATTGGGATGGGAATACAATTACAAATAACATTTCTATTCGTTCGTAACATACATAGCAAAATAATAATAATATTAATAATAAGCGTAATTACACATAGATTCAAAATTGATACAAAACTAAAAAAAACAAAAAACCAATTGCAATGCGTTTCGGAGGACTTCCGCCGAACCCCTGAGACTGGCTCACTGAATCCCTGGGGTTCGGTCGAACCCAGGTTAAGAACCACAGCTGTGGGAGGTGAATTGATGTCACAATGCCAGAGTTGTAAAACGAAAAATCCATCGTCCAAACACTGCCGCCAATACTCCCTTGCTCTTCTACCTCAGAAACATGTGCATTCCATTTCTCGACCACCTCAGCCAGGAAATGGACACCCGATTCTGTGCTGAAAATCGGGAAGGTAGTGATCTGTTTCTGCTGATGCCATCTGCAATAATCGCCGATACCTGCGACATTCCAGCCCGACATCAGAAGCTGTTGCGTTGGAAAAACGACATGGAACATCCCGCAGGACTGATATATGAGCTTAGAGACTGGCAGATGTTTTGGAGAAGGAAGCCCAACAACACGCTTCCAAGCACATTCATGGATTGTTTCTGCACAGTAGATGGAGACAAATTTCCATCCATCAAAGTCCTACTCCATATGGGATGCACCTTCCCTGTAGGGTCCTGTGAGGCCGAACGCTCATTTTCTTGCCTGCGTCGTCTGAAGACCTACCTCAGATATTCCATGGGAGAAAGTCGGATATGGGAGAAAGTCGAATGGCATCTCTGGCCCTCATGAACATACACCATGACTTCACCATATCCCCACATGATGTGTGTGACATTTTCATTCTGAAACACAAGCGCCGTCTGTTCCAAAATAGCAAAATTTACGATTAATAAAATAATTCACATTCCGCTGTCCTATCTGATCTCTTTTGTGGGGAGAACCCCCTGCCTTGAGCTTCACAACCTTGGCCCATGGCGGTGCCGGGCTTTGCCAGCACACAGTCTGTCATCGCCATCATTTCACACTCTGGGAGTGCACAGGTCTTTTATAACTACGAGTGAGCCCGTTGGTCCAAATAGACCAAATTTTCATCGGCTTCCATGGCCTTGCAGCATACCTGCCTGCTATAGTGCTTGAGTTGGAATAAATGATTTGTAAAATATTATCATTGTTTTTGTGATTTATTTAGTAATGAGAATGGCATGCCATGGAAGGACCGATTAAGCTGCTCTATACACCTTAACATGGAGTGCATTTAGAAACATGGGAATTCTTCTGGATTCTTTGTAGTTAATTAGCCTAATTAACTCAGGAGATCATAACAATCATTTCGCGAGAACTACACAAATCAGAAATTCCATATCAGAAAGCTCCAGTAGAACTACACAAAAAACATGCCGAACGCATGCACACCACACACACACACACAGACACACACACCCACAGACAGACACACACACACCACAGACAGACACACACACACACACACACACACACCACAGACACACACACACCACAGACACACGCACACACCACAGACACACACGCACACACACACACACACACACACACACACACACACACACACACACAATTCATCAATTTATAGCAGAAGGAACAGCTGAACAAGTCGTTTCACCAGTTCCTCTATCTGACCATTAGTCATCGCGAATCTGTTGAACTGTTGGACCAGGGAAGAACACAAGGAACTGCAGAAACTGCCAAGAACGCACGAAATGCCGTTTCTGACGATCAATTTTCTAAAACTTCCTGGGGGAGGACCCCCAGACCCCCCATCAGCCATATAGTTTCATGCACCTCCCCCCCCCCCCCCCCCGTCTTGAAAATCCTGGATCCATCCCTGGAGTGGTACTATATCCTCCCGTGTCAACTCAAGGCAAGCCGGGGATCCAAACTGGAGGAGCTGCAGCGAGAGTTCGAATAAGCACGGCATTCAAGGTAGGCCCCACAATGGGCCCCCAGGCAGGCCCAGCAGTAGGCCCCAATGCAGAGGTATGGCAGAACAAAGTCAACCTTCAGGTAGGGAGGCGGCTGCAGGGGTTTGATCAAGCACAACCTTCAGGTGGAGAGATTGCAGAGGGGTGGTGTGGGGGGCGGGGTCGGGAGGGGGGGGGGGGAGGAAGAAGGCGCATCAGAAAGGAAAGAAAGGTCACAGACCGTAACAAGACCGTAACGTACCAGACGGAAGCCAAATAGTTCAATCTTGGTTTCATCAGACCACAGAATCTTGGTTCTCACAGTCTGAGAGTCCTTTCGGTGCTATTTTGCAAACTCCAAGCGGGCTTTCATACGTCTTTCACTGAGGAGAAGCTTCCGTCTGGCCACTCTGCCATAAAGCTCAGATCGGTGGAGTGTTGTAGTGATGGTTGTCCTTCTGGAAGTTTCTCCCATCTCCACACAGGATCTCTGGACCTCAGCCAGAGTGACCATCGGGTTCTTGGTCACCTCTCTTACCAAGGCCCTTCTCCCCCGTTTGCTCATTTGGCCGGGTGGCCAGCTCTAGGAAGAGTCCTGATTGTTCCAAACTTCTTCCATTTAAGAATTATGGAGGCCACTGTGCTCTTCTGAACCTTCAATGCAGCAGAAATTTTTTTGTAGGCTTCCCCAAATCTGTGCCTCGACACAATCCTGTCTCTGAGCTCTGCAGGCAGTTCCTTCGACCTCATGGTTTGGTTTTTGCTCTGATATGCATTGTCAGCTGTTAGACCTTATATAGACAGGTGTGTGCCTTTCCAAATCATGTCCAATCAATTGAATTTACCACAGGTGGACTCCAATCAAGGTGTAGAAACATCTCAAAGATGATCAAGAGAAATGGGAGGCACCTGAGCTAAATTTCAAGTGTCATAGCAAAGGGTATGAATACTTATGTAAATGTGATATTTCAGTTTTTTCTTTTTAATAAATTTGCAAAACTTTCGAAAATCCTGTTTTCTCTTTGTCATTGTGGGGTATTGAGTGTAGATTGATGAGGTAAAAAAATGAATTTAAACGATTTCAGCATAAAGCTGCAACATAACAAAATGTGAAAAAAGTGAAGGGGTCTGAATACTTTCTGAATGCACTGTATATATACGTACATATACATATATATACATATACATATATGTGTATGTCCACATTCTCCCTCCCCCTAGATGTCATGACTGCTAGATCTTCAACCACCCAAACTATTTTATACTGATCAACAGAGCCATTCTCACCCTTCTCCATAAAGTTTGCCAAAATAAATGCTCATAACTGAAATCCTTGGGAAAACAGCATGAATCGATCAATTTGCCTTTGCTAATAGGGCTCAAATCCCGTGGCAGTAACTTCGTCTGTTGGTGGCTTGGCCTGAATTATTGGCATGATAGCATCTCAGATGGAGTGTATACCCCTGAGGCAGGTTACAGCCTGTTTAACTCAGAGGACGTTATTTTGATTCCATAGAGCTAGTGCTTTTTTTATTAATCAGAGTCGCTCCCAAATGTCCAGTGCTACGTCATGGTTAGGAGAGAATTCTCCATAGGCCATTATCATGGAGCACCAACCCTAAAAGGGGCAGTGTGCAGTGGTCAAACGCATTTCCACAAGTTCACATCAATACCTTGAAGTTTCCTTTTGTTTCCACTTTCTCCACCCCGTGCATGCGTGTTTTGCGTCCTGTTTATAGCTCACCTGGAACGGAGTTCAGGGGAGCTTATGCGATAGCGCGTTGTCCATCCATCAGTCAGTCCGTCAGTCCGTAAACACTTGAAACTTCTTCTCCGAAACCGCTGAAGGGATTGCGACCAAATTTGTCACAAATGATATTTGTTGTGTTGTGACTAAAGTTTGTTCACGGCATTAAAAAATCGGGGTCTAAGGGGTCAAAGGTCAAAGGTTTACCGGGGTCAAAGTGGATCCAGGTTTGACCCCAAAATAGGTATTTGCTTTCTTCTCAGAAACTACACACGCAATTTCGATCAAACTTCACCACAACCTTAATCACCCATGATGTACCAATGTTTGTTCAATGCATTAGAAAAATTGGGGTCTTAGGAGGTATATGGGGTTGGGGGAGGGGTTGCCCCCAAAATAGGTATTTTGTTATTTATTTGTTTAAAGTCTTATGATTATGTGAGTCTTATTATGTCTTATGACAACACTGTCTTCTAGCAACGATTGAAATTGCTTTAAAATATCCTTAGTCGGTGCAGTATACCGTTTATTCTGCCAGATGAGCGCTAGGGGTATTGCCCCTGTGTGTGTCTGTTATATCCTGATCCGTTCAGCGTATTAGCTCTACCACGAGCCTCGATTATGTATACAACAAAAAAACACCAGTCCTACAAAATGCTGATTTTGCCTTAAAGACACAATTGTTTCCATGAAACTTGTGACAATTAAGGCATAAGTAATCCCAGACTTAAAGCCATTAGCGGAGAATTTAATGAGACAAATAGAACAGATGCTTGTGGATGTAAACATTAAACTTTTGGGAAATGCCCCTAAAGTTATAGGGGAATTCCCCCGAGGCCCCTAAAGCAAGTTCTGGGATGGTTCTCCTGTACATGTGTGCAAGCCTATCCTGACACGTCCAAACTCATTTAAAAACATGCTAATTAGCACCCCTCATGTACAGCAATAGGTTGTATTGTATGCAGGAAGAATGTACATTTTATTACGAGGATGACTTGCACTTTGTTATTCTACTCTTTAATAAACTCACAGTTTAATCCTTAAATCTTTTATCGTCTGAGTGTAAGTGTGCATCCATTATTTTGTGCCATAACCTCATGTTTACAAAACAAATGTTGAGCATATGAGTATGTTTTTATATTGTTAGTCAACTCTAACATAAATAGGGCAGTGGTCTTTTAATAAAACTTAAAATTTTTATGTTACAAGTAGAAAATATAATTCAACGCTATTGCATCGATGGATATGCCTCCACTCCACCCACGTTAGATGTCAACCCACGGTTACGATTGATTTCAAATAAAGGTCCCAAGAAAAATTTAAGGTCACATGAGGGAGAGCCCATGGAAAAAAGAGAGATAAGTAGAGGAGACAACATTGGATTCTTCCAACTCGAGTTATAGTCTGCAAAATGATTTTGACCTTTGACATGTTGAACCAAAAATCCAATCAGTTCATCTTTTTATTGCAATACATACTTCTGCCAGGTTTGGTTGAAATCCCTTAAGTGGTTCACAAGTTATCATAACATAAATCTGATAACAGGCCTTCAGCTGTGGAGGCTTAAAAAGAATGTCATGACTGCTTTTTAAAACTAAATGGTATTCATAGAATACTTACCCTGCGCAATCAACTTGGTGTGAGCCAACTCTTCGGTTTTTGAACGTTTATGTTTTTTTGATCCAATATGGCTGCCAGACCACGTGAGCGATGGCATCATATATTTATATTCTCTAATATAATTGTTGCATAGATCATGCTCAATAAATTTCAAACTGATCAGACTAAGAGTTGTCCCTGTCGAATTATGACGTCATAATTATGGCACCAATGACATAATCGTTAACAACACCTATTCCCCACATGGAGTTATTTACAATGAGCCATGTATCAATTTTTTCCATAGAGTGGTTTTGGAGATATAGAGGTGCAACGTTTTTCGATTTTTCCAAGATGACGCCTGTAACACATGACCTATGACATCATGATTATCATTAAAAAATTCCAAAGGAGGAGGCGCTCCTATGGTGAAAATTTAGTGTCCGTCAGACCAACAGTTGCTGAAATGTTTTTTAATAATGATTGGATGGATAAGTGCTGTGTTTGTCGAATTATGATGTAATAACGAAGGCAACGATGACATCATAATTAACAAATCTTATTCCCCATGGGGAGTAGTTGACAATGAGCCAGGTCTCAATTTTTTCCATGTAGTGGTTTCAGAGATATAGAGGTGTGAATTTTTTCCATGATGGCGCCTGTACCACATGACCTATGACGTCATAATAATCATTAAAATATTGTTCAGGAGGAAGCCCGCCTATGGAGAAAATTTCGTGTCAATCGGACCAAGAATTGCAGAGAAAAAAAATGCATACTGATTGAATCAAGCGTTGTACTTGTCGAATTATGACGTCATAATTAAGGTGCCAATGACATCATCATTAACATATCTTATTCCCCAAGCGGAGTACTTGACAATGAGCCATGTTTCAAATTTTTTCCATGGAGTGCTTTTGGAGATATAGAGGTGCAACTTTTTTTTCGATTTTTCCAAGATGGCGCCTTTACCACATGACCTATGACATCATAATTATCATTTTAACAATTCCACAGGAGGAGCCGCTCATATTCTGAAAATTTCGTGCCAATCGGACTAACAGTTGCAGAGGAATATTTTTTTCATACTGATCAGATCAAGCGTTGTACTTGTCGAATCATGATGTCATAATGAAGGCACCGATGACATCATCATCAACATATCTTATTCCCCATAGGGAGTACTTGACAATAAGCCATGTTTCCTGTTGAGCGGTTTGGGAGATATAGAGGTGTAACCTTTTTCCAAGATGGCGTCGTACCACATGACCTATGACATCATAATTATGAATATAAAATTTATACAGGCAGATGCGTTCCTATGGCAAAATTTCGTGTCAATCGGACCAACGGTTGCTGAGAAAATGAATTTTAAAAATGCAGACACTGCACACGTACGCATACGGCACACATACGCAACCCGAATGCTTAACCCTGCTCTTCACTTCACGAGCGTAGGGTAATAAAACAAATGTACAACTGCAATGTTTTACAACCTATAAAGTACCTTTCCGTCATCTGCAGAGGATTTAATAACCAACAACACTCAGTGAACTTTTGGGCAACATCACTGAGCTACAAAACTGACCGACTCAAAATAGCCTGATTGTAATTCTTATTATTATTCATATTATTATTCTTCTTTACAGGCAGCCTAACACAAAATGGTTTATGCTCAGGACTTGGCTTAAACACAAATCGACTGATAGTCATCCCAACTGAGTAGCGACTGTGTGGAATGATACGTCTTCCACGTTTTAATGATGGATTTCACCGTACTCAAAGGGAAAATGAGTGACTTTGAAATCTTCTTATAACCCTCTCCTGAACAATGCTTCTCCACCACCTTATGTCTGACTTATTAGGAAAGCTCCTTGGTCTTCATGTTTGCCTTGTTGGTTGACCAAGTGAAATTTATAGCCGACATCTGCACCTTAAAACTCCTTAGATAAATGGTGGAGATTAATTTTTAGGTTAAACCACAGATTACATTCAGGTGAAACCTATAAAAATTATTTTGTAAACTTTTAAACAAAGAATTTGCTCCTGAAGTGATTTAAGATTAATTAGGCAAAGGGTTTGAATACTTATGCAACTGAGAATCATCTGATTTTCTCTGTTATTCTAACTTACTAGCGTGACTCGCTCACTCGCTCACCACATGTTGTTTTAGAGGGATAGGCATCTTTGATCATTTCGGTGACTTTTGGGTCTTCAGGGTCTTTTGGGTATTCATGATGTTTTGGGTCTTCAGGGTCTTTTGGATCCTCTGGGCCTTTAAGATTATTTTACGTCTTTGGGGTGGTTTGGGTCTTTGGGGTCTTCAGGGGCTTTTGGTTCCTCTGTCTTTAAGGGTCTTTGGGGTATTTTGGTTATTTGGGGTATTTACAGGTCTTTTGGGTCTAAAGGGTCTTTAAGCAACTTTGGGGTCTTCAGGGTGTTTTGGGTATTTGCGGTGTTTTGGGTCTTCAGGGTCTTTCCAGTCTTCGGGGCCATTTGGGTGTTTGGATCTTCGAGGTCTTTGGGATCTTCAAGGTCTTTTGGGTCTTCAGGGGCTTTTGGGTCTTAAGGGTGTTTTGGGTCTTCGGGGTGTTTTGGGTCTTCGGGGTCTTTAAGGGTCTTTGTGGTCTTCAGGGTGTTTTGGGTCTTCAGGTTGTTTTTGGTCTTCTGGGTCTTCGGGGTGTTTTGGATATTCCGGGTCTTTTGGGTCTTTGGGGTATTTTGGGTCTTCGGAGTGTTTTGGGTCTTCGGGGGTGTTTTGGGTCTTCGTGGTGTTTTGGGTCTTCGGGGGTGTTTTGGGTGTTTTGTGTCTTCAGGGTCTTTGGGGTATTTTGGGTCTTCAGGGTATTTTGGGTCTTTAAGGGTATTTTGGGTCTTCAGGGGTCTTAAGGGTCTTGGGGGACTTAAAGGGTCGTCAAAGGTCTGAGGTGTCTCAGTAGTCCAAACGTAATTAAGAGTTCATGGACTGTGTTTTGGATGTTAATTTTATTTTAAGAAGAAGACATTTTGGTCGCTTATAAACAAACATAACCATATACGTTTGCTCTATTAAAATAAGATTCACATTTTATCAGCAATTTTTAGCTTCATCACTTTGGAGTAGTTTGTGAAGACTATATATTACGTTTGATTTGGAATCATCATGAAATAAGCTCAAGTGGCATCAAAATGCAAAAACTTTGGGGGGTGAATACTTTTGCAGGCCACTGCAGTAGAGTTGGCACATATGACATTAAAGGGAACATTGTAATTTACAGGGGAATAGAAGATATGCAATGAAAGGTAAAACAAATAACCGAAAACCTTTGGTTTGGCCTTTCGGTGTTCCCATGATGCTCGAATTTGAAATGGCTCTTATATGGCTCATGATGCTAGGATTGCAGGTCCAAATCACATAAATCTTTCAGACAAGCTCATCTATTTTCCTCAAACACTGTAAAAAAAAAAACTCCAACAATACCAATTATACTTTCGACACAAGAGAGTGCAGACACCAATTGTAATGAGTCGTGCATTTTGACATGAAATAGATCAAAATGTAAAATCTCACTTGGCAATCAGTATGACATGATACCTTTGTTATATGATCATGAGATCAGGCCCGTCTCTCTGGACAAATCTCGAGTATTTGGTACAGGCAGGCATCCCACCTTCCTCTCCAAACTCTCTGCCTGTGGCATCCAAGGCCAACTCCTCACATGGCTTACTGACTTCCTCCACTCTCGTAGCCAACGTGTGGCACTCATTCTTTTTATCTCCTCTCCCTGTCAAGGCTGGAGTGTCCCTAGGCAGTGTTCTGGGCCCAGTCCTAATCCTAATCGCCATCAATGATCTCCCTGACTCTCTGGAAAATCCCTTTATCTATTTGCTGATGACTCCACCCTCTGCTGTAACATGCCCCGTCCTTCACATAGGCAGACAGCCACCTCTTCCCCTTCTGCAGGCTTTCATAGAATTACAAGATGGTCACACACTTGGAATATGTCTTTCAATCTTGAGACATCTCACTTTGGCACTCACAAAGGGCCATCAGGCGAACCCTCCCAACTACTATCTTAACAATCCTCTTGAAGAAGTTTATTCACTCGAATATATTTGGGTCTCACCATCAGCCATAACCTTTGTTGGCCAAGCCACAATTCTACGCTGGTCTGCAACGTCATGCAAAGTCCTTCCTTGGCACACCTGAACTCTTTATCCACATACAATGGGCTCATCCACAGCTTACTGGAGTACTGATCTCCGCTATGGCCTGACGCCCCTGCCTCACACCTTGCTGAGCTTGGCGCCATGGAAACCAAGGACTTCAAAATCATTGGAATCTCCCGCGATGAAGCTGAGTGTCTGGGCCTATCACTTTCACATCGCAGACAGGCCGGTGATATTTCTGTCTCCTCCTGCCACTTTTCTGGTCTTGCACCTTCCACCATTTCCGTGTTCTAAATCTGAGGTTTCTGCAATGTACACACAATCTGCCAGTAACCCCCCTTCTGATGAAACCCCCAAAATCCAGAATCAAGGCTCCACCTATACCGATCCGTTTCCCCCAGCTCTTCAGGACAGTTGTTCAACATCATCTCAGGTCATCCTCAACCTACAACCATGATGTTTTCTTCCCCCGTTAACTCTCTACAATCCCACCTCTTTCCAAGTTTCCAGTTTTTCCTTCCACTTCTGTGATTGAGAGTTTGCATCTGTATCCATCTTGTTCAACCCCTGTGTCCTACCCGTTCTCTCATTCTTCTTCGCGTCCCTTATTTCTCCAAGTCTCCCTCCATTCTGTCCCTCCACCCTGCTGTTGGTGTGCCCCCTCCCCTACTTCTCCTACTGTTCCTTGTGTTCTGTTACATCCTCCTTATCTGTTCTGTGGTCTAACTCTTCCACGAGCCTCAACACCATATCCCCATCCCCCCGCCCCCCAAAAAATCATCTCGGTAAACATGATTCAGTCCTTAAGGGTTGAGACTCCTGTCAGATTATGGAGTGCGAGCATCAGAGAAAAGCACAATAGCGTGGGTGAAATGTCTAATGGGAACAGCAGCTGTGGAGAAGGAAAGTACAACCTCAACCTGTTTCTGTTGTGGAATTCAATGCACAGATAATTAAGTAGATCAACAACTGCCAATGAGCAAAGAATAATGTATTACATATGTGTATTACATACATCATGTGAGGTGGGGGAAGGGGTAATTGAGTAAAAGAAAATTGAGAAATATTAAGGGAATTGAGAATGAAGGAGTACATGGGTATTGGGTATACAAAAAGAGGACGAAAATGAGAAGATGAGGGTTGAGGGGTTGAGGTGGGGGGAAGGGGGTTGCTGGTAGATGAAAAGTTGGGACAGAGGAGGATGGAAACTGTATAAGGAAGGAGGAATATGGGTCATAATTTCGCAGTATTTGCATACGTAATAGATTGATGGTCTGAAAGTGTTGAAAAAATTAGGATTAGTCAATTATGAATATAAACAGCAGCCTCCTATTACAAATAAATCGTGACATGGTTTGCAGGCTCAGAACATCTGTACTTATACAGAAGTAATTTACACTGCTGGAGTTGCCAACCAAGATAGAAAATTGCCATAGCCACAGGATTATCAGCTTTGGGAAAGGAGGGAATAATGTATTAGGATTTGCACTAAAAAAATAAGTAGAATGCACTTACATTCCTCTTTTACCCTGTTGCGTGCAGGAAGTGGGTGCTGGTACCAAGAGCCCCGATTTTCCAACGCCTTTGGAACACGAAGAATAAAGGAAGCACGAAAAACGGATGTTCCAACATCCAAGAAGAGTTCCAAATGTGCTTGAAAGCAGCTGTGCCCTACAGAGAAAAGGCTGGCTTTGGGAAACCTGTGGTGCACTGAGACAATTCCATTTGGTACTACACTGCTGGGTACAAAAAGGAGGGTATTCGTGGTTGCAATTTTGTCGGTAGTTTTACTGGGAAATGCTCAATGTTCCTGGGCTGGAGGGGCGGAAACAGAGCCTCCCTCTACCCCTCAGTTCGCAGACATTACCTTCAAACTTTTCCAGCAGCAACCTTAACAAGATACCAAAGAACTGGCACTGGCAGGCCACGCGGTCAGAGGGTCGACCAAGTGCCCGTGAACGACTCGATGCTGATAGACCCAAATATATTCGAAGCCAGGCTGTTGTCAATGCAGACCCTAATCCCACTGGGTCTTGTTCCACAACCGCTTCCGGTCACCATAAAAACGAGAGCTCCCACGATTCTCAAAACAACAATGTTGAGAGTTATGATGGAGATTCTGGGAGCCTTGATGTTCACAATGATTTGAAGCACAATCTAAGGAGCTCTCTTCATTACAGGGTAGCCACTCGAAAAAGTTCCCGGCGAGGCCAGTTTAGGCCCGACTCGCTGATCATACATCGACGAAGGCAAGAGGAGACAACTAACCAGGACAAATATGATGACGATGAGCAATGCCCAGAGCTCGAAATTATTGAGCGAGGATCTTCCTCAAACTTCTTCCGCCGACTTGGTTCCAGTATGAAAGAGCGAATGCACATCAATACAGACACAGATGACCATGTTGATAACAGGTCAAAATTAAAGCAAGAATCAGCTCTGAAAATGGCACCAGACACACCGACAACCGCTGATGAAACTCCATCAAGCAAATCGGCTTGTCCTGCTAACAAAATGAAAAAGACGCCATCAAGACAAAGGCAAGAAACCCTCAAGGACAATGAAGATTCCACATCACCGTCAGCATTCAAAATAAAAGCAGCCACTCTGCCACCTCTTTCTCCTCGATGCACTTCATCACTATCAGAAATTCCCGAACTTGAACGATCACCTCGTAGTCTCCACCTTCCACGAACACTGCCCACTGTGCAAGAGGATGGAAGTCCGAAACGACGCCTACCCCGTTACTCTCGGTCAGACATAACATCGCGCATTTCCCGCAGTGCTGCAGAAATCGAGCGCTTTTTCAACCTGCGTGGATTGGATCAAGAAGCGCAGGAGGCTTTTAGCTCAACAGAGTGTACCCGGGACAGTTCAGAACTGGGTTCCGTCAGATTACGGAGTGCGAGCATCAGAGAAAAGCACAGCAGTGTCGGTGAAATGTCTGATGGCAACAGTAGCGGGGGAGAAGGAAAGTCACAACCTCAAACCGTCTCTGTTGTGGAGCGCAATGCACGGATCATCAAGTGGATCTACAACTGCCGAGAAAAGAATAAGAAAAAATAACGATAAAGAATTGGCTATGACATGCAAATGGTCTTTTTACTCAATAATTTATGTACAGTTATAAAAAGTACTGCATTGTCATATCCATGTAAATTTTTAGTATGCATCTATTTTACCTTGTCATTGATTACCTGTGCCACCGAAGGTGGATGGAGGTTATGTTTTCACCCCTGTCTGTCTGTCTTTGAGTAGAATATCTCAAAAATTGTGGATTGATTCTGACGAAATTTGGTGGACAGGTATGGTGTGTGATAAGGACAAGTTGATTGGATTTTGATGAAGATCCGGATCTGGATAAGAGAATTTTAAGTGATTCTTCACCATTGAGAGATCAGGCCAAAAACGATATATATCATGATATCTCAAAAGGACGTGGATAGATTCAGATCAAACTTGGGGGACAGGTTGGGTGTTTGCCAATGAAGAATTGGTTCGATTTTGGTGTAGGTCCAAATCCGGATAGGAGAACATTTTTAAGTGATTACTCACCACTAATAGAGATGGGGCCACAAAAAAATATATATATAGCATGATATCTCAAAAAAAGTTATGGATGTGTTATGACAAAACTAGGTGGATGAGTTTGGTAGGTGACAAGAACAAGCCGATTAGATTTTGGTTCAGTTCCAGATGCTGATCCAGCCTATCAGTGGGATACAAAACATAAACTGTTAAGCCTGGTGGGGTTATGCTCTCTACCGAGTGCCGTTCTAATTTTATTTGCAATTTTTTTTTTTTTTTTTTGTATACTGAATCGAGGCTCGTGAAAGAGCTAACATTTACTTCACAAACAAATCGACCAGACAAACAAAATACACAAAAAGAGGGAGCGGAAGACAAGATGGGGAGAAAAGGGGAAGCACACAAACACAACATCCGAGAGCAGGGAGATGTGTGGAAGGGAGAGGGCCCGGGGGGAGGAGGCATGGGAAGGGGGGGGGGGAGGGAGAAGTATAAAGCACAAGGACACCAAGGACTTCCAGGACAGAAGTTGGTATTTCAAAAAGTGGAATTGGGGTGAAATTAGCGGGGGTAGAAAAGATCAAGGTTTTGGATGGGGGAAGATAAGAGATGGTGGTGAACAGCTGTTTTAAAGACTTGGAGGGTGGAGTGGGATTGAAGAGAGTGAGGGAGTTTGTTCCAGAGGCGGGAGAAAAGAGGAATGAAGGAGTGAAGGTGAGCAGAGAGTCTGGATTTTGGCAGTTTAACCAAAAGAGGGTTGCAGGCAGATCTTGTGCGACCTGTAGGAATATTTGCAGGACAGAGCCCAGAGAGAGCTGGGGGCGCAAGGTCAGAGAGGAGTCGGTAGAAGACGGAAAGACCACCAACCTGCCTGCGGTGAGTGAGTGAGAGGCCCTTGGAGTTAGCTTCATCGCGGGAGATTCCAATGATTCTGAATGCTTTGGTTTCAACAGCGCGAAGGCGAGCTAGGTGTGAGGCAGGAGCACCAGCCCAGAGGGGAGAGCAGTATTCCATTGAGCTGCGGATGAAAGCCTTGTATGTGGTGAGGAGCTCAGGTGTGCCAAGGAAGGACTTCGCACGATGGAGGATGCCCAGTCGGCGACTGGCTTTGGAGGCCAGATTTGAAATGTGGTTTTTCCAGGAAAGATCATGGCAGATAGTGAGACCCAAAAGCTTGAGTGACAGAACTTCTTGGAGAGGATTATTCAGAAAGTGGATGGGAGGGTTGTCCAGTCGGTCTTTTCGGAGAGACATCGTAAGAGTGTGAGATTTGTCAGGATTGAAAGACATGTTCCACTTGTTTGCCCAGTCTGTGATTTTGTCAAGGTCTGCAGAGAGTGAGGAGGCTGCAGACTGCCGATCTGAGGGATGAAAAACGGAGCGACAGAGAGTAGAGTCGTCAGCAAAGAGATAGAGAGGATTTTCAAGAGAGTCAGAGAGATCATTGATGAAGACCAGAAAAAGCACAGGGCCAATGTCCTATGCAATATTAATAAACCTTAATGTCCTATGCAAATTAATATTAATAAACCTTAAATGAGGAGTCCTATGCAATAATTTGATGGATGTACCATACTCTTTGCAGGTTGCCATCTAATTAGCCCTCCTTTACCTCTCCTCATATATTTAAAGGTGGCCATGTTTCTTTTCCTCTTCTTTCCTCCTCCTCTTCCTTCCATTCGTTCATCCTATTGTTGCATCCTTTTTCTTGTCCCACTGCTCCACTGTTTCCTCAAAGCATTTCCTTCTTATCCTCTGTTACCTCAGTCTTAAATGAGTCCAGACTTATTTGTATTAAAATATAAATACGTTTCAGTGATGTCTTACCTGTCATTTGTTTGGTGTGTCTCATTCAAATATTTGCAAAATTATGTATTTTACGCAATACAAGGAGCTTCATTGCAGGAGAAGGCCATAACACCCATTGAGCCTGCGGAATCCTGTCAACACTCATATACTCCTCGACCCCCACTGCTTCTAAATACATATTCAATTCCAGTTTAAATCCATCCACTGTCTCTGCTGCCCCTACTTTTCCGGAGAGATTTTATTTTGAGGTGAGTAATGCTGACTGCTTCTGGTGCATTTGCTTACATACATTAAAATCGTATGGCATTCCTTATGATTGCATCGCATTCTTAAACAGAATACCAAGACACAACTGACTCTACTTTATGTGTGTGTGTGTGTACTTGGACCTGCCCGAGAGGTGCACGATGTCCTCTTGCGGGCCCACAACCGTCACAATATTTTAAACATTTTAAAATGCTCCACTTGTAATATCACCTTATCAGGAATTCACCATGAGTTCTTTCTTCACCAAGATCTATTACACTTCTTCTTCTTCAGAAACATTATTTTGCTCCTTTGTTCTGTTGCTTCCTGATCTGTCATGTTCTATCTCTTCCATGAACATGACTATGCACAGCGACCTCAATAAGTATTGTAGTCAAATTTGTTATTGTTGCTGTACACTGTACTCAAGAAATTTGGATTTGAGATCAACGCCGGCACGCCGCCCCCCGGTCCGGCACCCATCCCGGGTGCAGCCGGAGGCATCCCAGCTGGCATCCCTGCACCCCGCCAGTCGCCAGAGGGCGCTTCGGCCTGGTCATCCGTTTGCCCCGCAAACTGGCCCTCCAGGTGCGCGGGAATTCTGGGGGGGCGCGTGTGGCGGACACGAAAGCTCACTGGCGTGATGGCATCATTCCGCGCACCAAGTGGGCAGCGGCCACGCCCGAGGGGTAGGCGTGGCTGTGGGATATACACCGGGTGCGCAGCCCGGAGCGCTCCAGTGCTACAGTGGAGCTCTTGTAATAAAGACTCTTTCAACTTACCGCGTTGTCCGCTTCCTCCTTGCTAACAAGTAGTGCGCGTAGCACCGCGCTTCAATATGAAGAAAGAGTACAAACGGTCAGATTTTATTTCCTGGTACTTATATGCATATATGATTTACCATTTTGGAACAATAGCACTTATTATGATTATATCCCCATTTTAGGTAAGCACAAATATTGGAAAAGATCAACTTAAAGTAAATTAAACTCGTATAATAATACAGTGCCTTCAGAAAGTATTGACACACCTTGACTTTTTCACTTTTTATTGTGTTACAGTCTGAATTTAAAATGGATTAAATTGAGATTTGTTGTCACTGATCTACACAGAATACCAAATAATATCAAAGTTACATTTTTAACAATATATTTTTACAAAATAATTAAAGATTATATACAGAAATATATTATTTAAACAAGTATTCAACCCCCTGAGTCAATACTTCGTAGAAGCACCTTTGGCATCGATTACAGCTTTGAGTCTTCCTGGATTTGTCTGTATAAGCTTTGCACATCTGAATTTGAGGGAGTTTCTCCCATTCTTCCTTGCAGATTTGCTCAAGCTCTGTCAAGTTGGATGGAGAGCATCGGTGATCAGCAATGTTCAAGTCTTTCCACAGATTCGCAATGGGATTCAAATCTGGGCTTTAGCTGGTCCACTCAAGGACTTTCACATTCTTGTTCTGAAGCCATTCTAGTGTTGATTTGGCTGTATGCTTGGGGTCACTGTCCTGTTGGAACGTAAATCTTCACCACAGTCTAAGGTCTTTTGCACTCTACAGCAGGTCTCCTCAAGGATTTGCCTGTATTTGGCTTCATCCATTGTTCCCTCTATCCTTTCAAGTTTCCCAGTCCATGCTGCTAAAAAGCATCCCCATAGCATGATGCTGCACCACCATACTTCACAGGAGGGATGGCATGAGATGGGTGATGCGTTTTGCTTGGTTTCGGCCAGACATAGCGCTTTTCATTTAGGCCAAAGAGTTCAATTTTCATCTCATCAGACTATAGAGTATTTTGCCTCATGCTCCCACAGTCTTTCATATGCATTTTGGCAAACTCTAGGCGTGCTGTCACATGCCTATTTCACAGGAGTGGCTTCAGTCTGATGACTTTTCCATAAAGCCTAGATTTGTGAAGTGCTACAGAGATTGTTGTCCTTCTGGCAGCTTCTCCCATCTCAGACAAGGAACTCTGTAGTTCTGTCAGAGTGGTCATTGGGTTTTTGGTGACCTCCCTGACCAAGTTCATTCTTGTCCGGTTGCTCAGTTTGGTCGGATGGCCAGCTCTAGGAAGAGTCTGGGTAGTTCCATATTCTTTCCATTTCTTAATGATGGAGCTCACTGTGCTATTAGGAAATTTCAACACTCTAGAAATTGCATATTACCCTTCCCCAGATCTATTCATCCTCACAATTATATCTCGGAGTTCTACGGTCAGTTTCTTGGACTTCATGGTAGAGTTTCTCCTCTGACATGCACTGTCAACTGTGGGACCTTATATATAGAGGTGTGTTTCTAAATAATTTCCAATCAATTGAATTGGCCACAGGTGGACTCCAATCAAGTTGTGGAGACATCTCAAGGATGATGAAAGGAAAATGGATGCACCTGAGCTCAATTTAGAGCATCATAGCAAGGGGGTTGAATACTTATTGGATTAAAGACATTTCAGCTTTTCATTTTTATTTATTTTGTAAAAATTTCTAAAAATAAAATTCCACCTGACATTATGGGGTATTATGTGTAAGATCAGTGACAAAAAAAAATCTCAATATAATCCATTTTAAATTCAGGCTGTAACACAACAAAATGTGAAAAGAGTCAAAGGGTGTGAATACTTTCTGAAGGCACAGTATTTGGTATCCCTTACATGCAATAACTGCATCGAGCCTGTGACCCATTGACATGACCAAACTTTTAGTATCCTCCTTTGAGATACTTTGCGAAGCCTTTACTGCAGCCATTTTCATTTGTTGTTTGTTTTGGGGGTTTCTGACTTTAGTCTCCTCTTCAGCAAGAGAAATACATGCTCCATTGGATTTAAGGAGATTGACTTGGCCAGTCTAAAACCTTCCACTTTTTTCCCCTGATGAACTCCTTGGTTGTGTTGGCAGTGTGTTTTGGTCATTGTCTTGCTGAATGGTGAAGCGCTGCTCAATGAGTTTGGAGGCATTTTCTTGTACATAGGCCAACAAAATGTTTATGTACACTTCCGAATTATTCTGCTGCAGCCATCATTAGTGACATCATTAACAAGCATTCTGAGTATTGCGCTGCAATACATGTCCCCTGCCGGCAGTCTGTCGTCCGGAAAACTGTTGGGGGAAATTAGCAAAGTTCAAAGTGCCATAACTTTGTCAAAAATGATCGAAACGTCGTGAAGTTCGAACTTGATCTGTAACTTATCATGAGGAAACCATGTACCAAGTTTGAAATCATTAGTATTAAGAGTTTAGAAAAAAAGTCCGGAAAGCTGTTCTTTGCGTGACGGACTGACAGACGGAGGGACGGAGTGCAAACCTATAGTCCTCTCCGGTGTACACCGGTAGGGGACTAATAAAGATGAGTGAGCCAGTTCCCGAGGCAGCCATGCAAGTCCAAGCAATGATACGTCTGCCTCCACCATCCTTCACAGATGGGGTAGTATGCTTTGGATCATAAGCTGTTCCTTCCTTTCTCCACACTTTCGCCTTTCCGTCACTTTGTGAAAGGTTTATCTTGGTCTCATCTGTCCATAAAAATTTGTTCCAGAACTCACTGGCAAAATTATAATCTTCTTGTTGTACTTGGCAAATTCTAATCTGGCCTTTCTATTCTTGCTGCTGATGAGAGGTTTGCATCTTGAGGTGTAGCCTTTGCAATTCTTTCGTCGAAATCTTCTGCGAATGGTAGATAGTGATACTTTCACTCATGCACTCTGGAAATTGTTGGTGATGTCACTGACAGTTTTTTGGGAGGTTTTTCTTCACAGTTCTGATGATTTTTCTGTCATCAACTGCAGTTGTTTTCCTTGGCTGACCTGATCATTGTCTATTGCTAAGTACAGTAGTGGTTTCTTTCATTTTCAAGATATTCTAAATTGTTCTATTTGCGATGCACAATTTTTGTGCTATGGTTGTAATGGAATTATTCTGTTCTTTCAGCTTCAAAACTGCTTGTTTTTCTTTCATAGACAGTTCTCTGATCTTCATGTTGATTTATGTCAACTCACTCCAAAGACAGACTCCTAAGGAAAAAGCAAAGGCTAAAACCAACCAACCAGAGACTAGACATTCACAGCTCTTTTATGTGTGAACAATCAGTGCACCAAGAAACACCTGCCAGTTATTTGTTCCAATATTTCTGCATACTTAAAATGGGGGGAGGAGGGGAAAAAATGAACATAAAAAGTGCTATTGTTCTACAATGGTAAAACATATGTGCATAGAAATACCAAGAAATAAAAGCTTACCTGTTGTACTCTTTCCTCGTATTGATATTTTGATCTCAAATCTAAACTTCTTGAGTGTATCGGAATAATTACAAAATTGACCACTGTTCCAATACTTATGGAGGGCACTGTATGCAAAAAAATGACAAAGAGGTATCAAGGTATCCTGGCCCAGTTGGAAATTAATTAATATGAAGTGGCAAGTAATTAATGTCAGCTTTTGTACAATAGAGATATGATGGGTAAAATTGAGAGTGATTTTATGACTTTCAATTGCAGGGTCACTTCAATATCTTATTTTGCCAAGATGGCTGCCTTCTTCCTTTGGAAAAGGTGAAGAGGATTAAGGAGGGGAGGGGGATACAGGAGAGAAAAATGAGAGCAGGGGGGTTGTAGAAGGGGAATGAATAGCTATAGGAACTAGGAATAGGAGAAAATGGAAGGGAAATAGATCAAAGGTACTTGGGCTGTTGAGGAGGGTGGGGGAACTGAACAATCTGGCATTTTGGATACATAACACTAAGACGGTCTGCAATCAAAACTCTGTTTCACAAATGTGACACATTTGTTTAACTTTTGAATTTGCATGATAAAATATAGTGTGCAAAAAATCAATAAATTCACAGGATATGCAATGATTTTATTAATTGTTTTGTTTTATTCTCGTTTCAACATGAGGCGTACAAAGCCAAGAGGTCAATCAGAAACCAAAGGAAAAGGAGAACACCTCTTTTTAAATAAATTAATTACAGGAAGGAGAAGGACACCACATAGAGGTTGAAGGGAATAAAGTTATACAGTATTTTATTGTTTAATGCGAAAGAAGATTGGGAATCCAACCTGAGAATTCCAAGTCAAAACAATGAAGAGAAAATAAGAATTTTCCAATTATTTATTTTTGAACTCCGGTTTCTCCAGATTTCTCATGCATTCCTGGTTTGGCCCTAAACTCTGCTGACTACGCTCTGCACTTCCTGACTTAGCTGACTCCATGAGCACTTGCTGAGTTTTAGTAGTTCCCATTGATCCCATGCTCATTTCACAAGGCAACGTGCCTCTTTGTGCAAGTCTGGGGAACTTTTGCCTTGGAATCAAGGGCAAGTTCCTGGGCCAAAAATTTGGAACTTGGTTGGGCAAAAAAGCCATTGGTTGATTACCAAAAGAAAGACGCGTTGAATTTGGTGCACGAGGCATCGAGCTTCTCTGAGGAATGGACAGCATGAAGTAGTGAGGAGTCGTGGTGGAGAGCAAGGGGGTTGCTCGAGCTGAAATGTGGAAAACGGCAGGGTTGGATGGTTGTGGAGAAACCAAAGTTGTCTGATGAACATTTGAGGGCTGATGGAAGGAAAAATATATTTTAAAAATAACGTTTATCAATAACTTATTGAAGCTTGATAGTCCTCTTTAATATCTGAATGCTACAAGGTGTTTCTAAGCCACAGAGGTCATAAAAACATAAACAGCGATGAAAGAGATAATTTGAAGTGAAATACATAGTTGAAATGGTAAGCAAAAGCAAAGGGGGAAAAGCAAGGTAATGTGCAAGAAAAATCGAATCTAACAGAGTTATCTTGATAAATCATTCATATAATGGGTTACCTTTGTGCAGATTTCATTCACTAGATTGAGCAATGGCTATTCAACCATCATAAAGGCCTAGCTACAGGTTATGTACACTAATTTCTGCCTCCACCCCACTCTCAACTTAAAACCTTGTTTATCCCACATATATTTTACTTCCCTAACTTTAAACCAATTTTCCCAACCCGAGCCCTTTTCTTTTCATCTCACACTTCCCCAATCCCATATGTCTTTGCTCAATTCAACTTGCACTCATTTATACCACCTTGTGTGCACACATTTAGATAGGCCCTAAGCACTAGTCAATAGACCCTATGCAATGAAAAAATTGTGTAGTGTCGGACTGCTTTGTGCTTGCTACTGGATTGCCGGCATTTTGTATTTACCTTTCCCATGGTTGCAGTTCCAATAATAAATTTGGATGCATTGGTGAGAGGCACATATACAGCCGATGCAGAAGTAGGTGCTGGTACTGAAGCAGTTGATGCGGAAACTGTTGATGTGGAAGCTGTTGAAGCAGAAGCTGTTGATGCAGAAGCTATTGATGTGGAAGCAGTTGATGCAGAAGCTGTTGATGCAGAAGCTATTGATGTGGAAGCAGTTGATGCGGAAAAGGTTTGTACAGAGATAACTGGTGCTGGGGTAGCTTGTGCCTAAGGTGTTGGTGAAAATTAGATTTTGAAGTTAACTTTGGTGCGAATTTTAAATGTTTATTGTTCTTTGGCAGCAAAATCTTTATCAAACAGTAGATGTTTTTAATTTTACCTGATGAAGGATGAAATAATGCTCTCAGACGGCACACTAAGTTTAACATAAATTCAAGTTTAGCCTTCAGAAGGCCAGATTATGGAGTACAATCTCCAAATTATGGAGATAAAAAAAAAAAAAGATTTCCTTATGGAGTACAATATGTTTTCCAAATTCAATAATAACTGAACTGTAATTGCCGAACTGATGAATGGTAGAAGTATCAGACAACATTAAAAGAGCATTAACATATTACAAACAAACAAAGGGAGACCATGGAGGTGAGATTGCTTTTAGCCTGTTGCCCGTAGGCACAGGCGTGTTCACCACTCACTGTTTGGGGTCCATAATATCTGCTATATAACCAAAAGGTTTGCAGAGTCACAACTCTATGTAAGTGCTATGTTGCCCTGATGATGCTCGAATAAGAGCGAAACCGGTCATTAGCTGCACTTTCACGAACTTGTGACAGTGTCTGAAATTACATTTTGGTGTTAATAGCACTGCGAGATATCTCTTCCGGGAGCCGCAGACAAAACGTGCACTGTGGCGGTGACGTCACAGCATTCGTCTCAGGTCAGAGGACGACATATATGAATGAATGATCGTTTTTAAGGCCATTTTCCCCGCTGGAGCGGGGGTTAGCCTTGCAGGCCCCATGACAATCATGGTTCCCTGTTTGAGGCAATGTTTTTATGGCCGGATGCCCTTCCTGACGCCAACGCTTGGTCGCCTCTTACGATGCGCAGGGATACGGTGTACCTATTCTAAACCGGGGTACACACCGGGATCATTCATCCCAGCAAGCTGGTACTCAATTTGCCGACCTCGGAAGGATGACAGGCTGAGTCAACCCCCCTGGCATTAATTCAGCGATCGATCGGGATTCGAACCCAGGATCCTAGGATCCCAAGCCGACACCCTAACCGCTAAGCCAACACCAGACATCATTATCATAATTTGTGCCTGAGCGCATCCAGTAATGACTCCGGATTGTATTTGGGGAAGTGGGAGATTATGTTTTTGCGCACCAGACGGCGCTTGTCGCTCCCGGTACCAAGCAGGGAGGGCTGTATGGGACTCGGTGCCGGTGCATCCACCACTCTGTTTGGCATCGCATAAGATATATATATATATCTACGTACATGGCAAAAGATTTGTATCTAATATATATATATATATATATATGTATATATATATCTATCTATATAATTATAAAATTGAAATCTTGCGTGTTTGTGTGTAACATTCGATCGGTCCGGGGGCGTGGCTTACCCCTTTGAGAGAGTAGTAATATACACCATTTTATTAACTCGCATAGCTTTGAGGCCTGTTTTGTAGGCCCATGGTGTCTTGCTCTCTCTCCCAGCTTTATTTCAAATCAAATTCGATATATCGTTTCATTTTTCACAGTCGCTAACATAGTTTTAGACTCGGTTGAAAAAAAACGGGAAGAAAATCGCGCCACGTTGATATACGAAAATACACCGCCTAAAATAACAGCCATACAGTATATATCTTCGTTATTTCATTCAACATTATTACCCGGAAGTAAAATATGTTTCAGGAAATTACCGAGAGATATTTCTTCGATTTTTTTTATTATTTATATGCGCATACACTTTAAATAGGTTTATTTGAAATCTTTAATTTTCACAATGTAATTTATTTGTCATTTGATGATCGGCAAAAATATGTTTCAGGAAATTACCGAGAGATATTTCTTCGATTTTTTTTAATTATTACCGCTTCCATCTGATTTCATTTTTATCGATGGTTTTAGACTCGGTAAAAGAAATAATTGAGAACATTCACGCACACACGGGAAATTGCAGAGATATATTTTAAAAATCGCGCCACGTTGATATACGAAAATACACCGCCTAAAAGAACAGGCATACAGTATATATCTTCGTTATTTCTTTCAACATTATTACCCGGAAGTAAAATGTTTCAGGAAATTACCGAGAGATATTTCTTCGATTTTTTTTATTATTTATATGCGCATACACTTTAAATAGGTTTATTTGAAATCTTTAATTGTCACAATGTAATTTATTTGTCATTTGATGATCGGCAAAACGATAGCACAAAAACAATACTATTTGCAGGAAGAATGTCGTATCAACCCTCCGACGGCGCTACGGACGCGGACAACGAATCACACCTCACGTCTATGGACGCGAATAGCAACATTCCTTCAAGTTCTCGTGCGGAAGCAGTATCTCCGAGGGGTGCTGAAACAGACGATGGGAGATCACGACGTCTTCAGCAGCAACGAGAAAACCAAAGGAAGAGACGACATGCTGAAACGCCTGAGCAAAGGTCACAGCGCCTTCAGCTGCAAAGACAAAGGGCAAGGATGAGAAGGAGTGCTGAGACGGAGGAGGTGAGAGCGCAGCGTCTTCAGGAGGAACGAGAGAGAGTCAGCTTGCGAAGGGATGCGGAATCTGCAGAGGAGACGTCACAGCGCCATCAAGAGCAGCAAGAAAGAGATCGTATGAGGAGAGATGCGGAATCTGCAGAGGAGACGGCACAGCGTCTTCAGGAGCAGCGAGAAAGAGATAGGATAAGGGAAGTTCTTGAGACAAGGCAGAGAAATGCGCAGAATGCAAGAAATTTCACTTCTGCTGACGTCGGTGCGATGGACAAGATTTGTCCACATTGTAGAGCGCTTCTTTTCCAAGGTGAAACAGCTCATTTTTGCTGCACGAATGGAAAGCTGTCCTTGGGAAATCTGGGACCTTTACGCCATCAATTACACAATCTGTTTGCCGGCGATGGACCCACAGCGAACGAATTCCGCAGGAACATCAGACAATACAACTGTCTATTTCAAATGACATCATTTGGAGGAAGCCAAGTTTCTCCTCGGCATGGTGCATGAAGCCCATCGGTCATAATTCAGGGTCAAATACATCATCGTATCGGTTCCTTCTTGCCAAATGCGGATGAACAACCGAAATTCCTCCAAATTTATTTCTTAGATCCACATGACAGCGTACAGTTGAGGATGCGGATACTCACCAATGCTGGTATTCACCGTGATGTAGTTGGAGCATAAGAGACCGTGCTGAGACAAGTGAATCCTTACGTTCACTCGTTCCGCATGGCACGCGAGGAAATAGGCAATTTGCCAGAGGCGTTCGTTCTTATTGATCCCAACAGGAGACCAGCTGGTGAACATGAGAGGAGGTTCAATGGTCAAATCGCTGATGAAGTGGGTGTCGTTGTGAAGAATACTGTTGATCCTCAAGCTACAGCGCGTCACATTGTATTGAAAGCAAGAGGAGGAGCGCTGCAAAGTATTTCTGAGTTGCACCGTTCTTACGACGCACTCCAGTATGTTCTCTTCTTCCCATTCGGAGATGACGGATGGCAGCCCGAAATGAACATGACCAATGGCAGGAGATTGACTGCCATGAAATACTACTCCTACCGAATAATGAACCACGAGGATGAGTTCAACTACCTCCTCAGAGGGGGGCGTCTGTTCCAGCAGTATCTTGTTGATATGGCAGCCAAAATGGAAGGCACAAGATTGGCGTTTATAAGACTGAACAAGGCATCGCTGAGGTCTGCTAAATACAGTGGCTTCACTGATGCTCTCAATGACAATGACGATTTGTCCAACATCGGACGCCGCGTACTACTGTCATCGACATTTGTAGGGGGGCCGAGGTATATGATGGAGCGATGTCAAGATGCCATGATGTACGTAAGAAAATATGGTAACGCGACCTACTTCATCACTATGACGTGTAATCCAAAGTGGCCTGAAATCTCCAATAACCTGTTTCCTCACCAAAGTGAGAACGACAGACCGGATCTCATTGCGAGAGTGTTCGAGTTGAAGAAAACGGTGTTCATTAAATACCTCACTGGATCAGAAGGCTTCTTCGGGAACTGTATCGCTCACGTTGTGTGTGTGGAGTACCAAAAGCGAGGTCTCCCTCACATACACTGTTTGCTGTGGCTCGATGAAGCTTCAAAGCCGAGACCACAAGACTATGATCGATTTGTACAAGCTGAAATACCAGATCCCGATGAAGATCCAGAGGGACACAGACTGGTGTTGAAGCACATGATCCATGGTCCATATTGTTCCACAGCAACTGGATGCTGGAAGAATGGAGCATGCAGACACAGATACCCGCGGTCATATGCTCCGTACACACGGTGCGGAGACGATTCGTACCCCATATATAGAAGAAGATCCCCAGAAATGGGAGGATTTGAAGGGCACCAAGAAGGGAGGCAACGACGACCTGTTACAAATCAGTGGGTTGTTCCCCATAATCTCTATCTCCTGAAAACGTTTGATTGCCACATCAACGTTGAAATATGCTGCTCTATAAAGTCGATCAAGTATGTTATTAAGTATGCCATGAAAGGTAGCGATCAAGCTACGTATGCACTGCGCACAAACGACGAGATAACGGAGTACTTGACGGGTAGATACATTGGACCTTCAGAGGCTGTTGCCTCCATTCTTGGATTCTCAGTCCATGACAGGAAGCCGGCCGTTATCCGTTTAGGAGTACATCTGCCAAATGAACAACAGGTATTTTTTGCTGGGAACGTTCGTGAACAAAGAAATAATCCCAATATGGCCAAAACCACGTTGACAGAGTTTATGGATCTTTGCAGACGTGACCATTTCGCTAAGACACTGTTGTACGTGGATGTTCCGAGATTCTATACATGGACCAAGAAGAGATGGCAACGAAGAAAACAGGGCAGACCGGTGGAGGGCAACCCTGGAATGTTTGAGGATGACATATTGGGACGAGTTTACACTGTTTCGCCGCGTACTGGTGACCTGTACTATTTCCGACTACTCCTCCACCACGTGAGAGGGCCGACTTCGTTCGAAGTCCTGAGAACGTGTGATAATGTCATTCTACCCACATTCAAAGATGCTTGCAGAGAAATGGGTTTGCTGCAAGGAGACGCTGTCTGGCGCGAGACTCTGGAGGATGCTGAGAGGACACGCCTTCCCAGACCCATGAGGGATTTGTTCGTTGTGCTCCTCACAAAGTGAAGTCGACAATCCATTGGATCTATGGGAACGTTTCAAGGATGCTATGGCTGAAGATTATCTTCTAGCTCATCGACAATCTGCAAATGATCCCAATATTGCCATCAACGAGCGCCATCATGAATTGGCTCTATCGTATTTGCAGCAGAAACTGCAATTGTTGAACAGAACTGTTGCACATTTTCACTTGCCGACTCCAACGACTGTTCTTCGTCATGAAGGGATTGCCAACATTCACCTACTGAGAGAACTCCAATACGACACGGAGGAACAACAGCGAATCGTAGACGAAAGGCAGCTTCTGCTCAATGATGAGCAGAGAGTTGTCTATGACTTTGCATGCGGTTGCATCCGCACGAATCAGTCATCAATGATTTTCATTGACGCGCCTGGAGGCACAGGGAAGACGTTTCTTATTAACCTGATTCTCTCTAAAGTGAGAGCGAGTGGAGAAGTTGCCCTTGCGGTGGCCTCATCTGGCATAGCTGCTACTCTCATGCCTGGTGGAAGAACAGCGCACTCAAGGTTCCAAATCCCTCTGACACCGAGGGAAGATGGCGTATGCAACATCGATAAAAATTCCACTATCGCAGACCTCTTTCGAAGTACAAAACTCATCGTGTGGGATGAGTGTCCTATGATCAGGAGAGAGAGTTTCGAGGCTGTGGATCGCACGTTGCGTGATGTATGTGACAAAGACGAGCCTTTTGGAAGGATCTTGACGATATGCTGTGGTGATTTCCGTCAACTTCTGCCCGTGGTGAAAAGAGGGTGTGATGCTGACGTTGAGAATGCGTGCATAAAGAAGTCCTACTTATGGCAGAGCTTTGGAATGTTTCACTTGAGAACTAATATGCGACTGACCGACGGAAGTGGGCAGTTTTCAAGATTTTTGCTCGACATCGGCGAGGATAGAATCGAGAAAAATGCGGATGATGAGATAGATTTGCCAGAGGATATACTGCTGACAGCGAGTGGGCTCGATGAGTGCATCGATACCATATATCCATCATTCGCCAATCCGATGGAGGTTTTTTCAGCAAGGTCTATATTAGTGCCCCTCAACGATATGATGCGAAACATCAATTCAAGATGCATCACAAGGTTCCCTGGTGCTAGCAAGGAGTATGCTGCATTCAACAGTGTGACTGAGGGTACTGATGCGACGCACTTCCCAAAGGAATTCCTAGATTCCGTTGAAGTCTCGGGATTGCCGCCGCACAACCTCGAGCTCAAAAAAGGATCCCCTATCATTTTGATGCGGAACTTGGACCCTCCGAAACTTTGCAACGGGACGCGCATGATTGTTGAGGACATGCTTCGAAATATTATAGTTGCGAGGATCATAAGTTCAACGTTTGAAGGCGAAACTGTAATGCTCCCTCGGATCCGACTAAATCTGTCGGAAGCTGAGGATATCCCTTTGCAGCGCTGCCAGTTCCCCATACAATCCTGCTTCGCAATGACGATCCATAAGGCGCAAGGGCAAACTATGGAGAATGTGCTGGTCTACCTGGAGAAACCGGTCTTCCAGCATGGTCAGCTGTATGTGGCGCTCAGTCGAGGGAAGAGGAAAGAGAACGTGCGAGTTTATGTAAATGGAGGATCGTCGACAAAGAACATCGTCATCAGAAGTGTCCTCTGACAACAAAATCGTGGTAGTCCATGGGTCGCGTGTTTTTTCTAAAAAAAAAAAAAAAAAAAAAAACCTGATCGGAGATAAGGGCCGAAATCATGTGTCACAGATAAGTGATTTAGAACGCTGGAGAGGTGAGCCTTATGGCTTGCTGGCCCAAATAATCTCCCTGATGATGTCCAGCGTTCGCTTTAGTTCTATTCTCATATCTATTCAAACTGACTGACCCAACGGGTCATGGGTCGTCTAGTATATATATATATATATATATATATATATATATATATATATATATATATATATACACATATATACATATATATATATATATATATATATATATATATATATATATATATATATATATATGTATATATATATATGTATATATATATATATATCAAGTAATGAACGGCGGTTGGGAATTATATCCACGATATCCATTTTTCCGTTCTCCAACCTATAGCTTTGTCTTAAAAAACTCAACGTTTCGGCCAGCAACCCAGCGTGCGCCGAGCCTCCACTAGCCTTCATCAAGAGAAGTTCCCTTGTTCACCTCCTCCCAGATATATCTGGGGGGAGGGGTGGGCCTATTCTATCAACCAATCACAAAGCTGCGTTGCGAGACCTCGTGACCATGGACCCATGCTCGGCTTATGTTGCAAGTGTTTTGTGCGTGTTTGAGCAGTGTATTGTGTTTTGTTGTCCGTGTTGCCTGTGTCGGCTATGTCCCACTTTGTCTTTGTCCTCCTCCACGCATCGGTGTGTCTCTGGTGTACTTATGCATGAGAGGTCCGTATGCCTGTGGTAACGCCACAGTCTCCTCTGTCAATGGTGCCCGCGTTTGGCCAGTATGCCAGGCCTCCAGTATTCGCCTCCTGGCCCGATTCGGGGATGCCGCCAGCACGTTCACATTGTCCCATAGAGGAACATGGCCCGCCCTTATTCCATGCTTGGCGATAGCAGATCTTTCTGGTTGATTACACTCAAAGGCCTTGTGGTGTTCATTAATGCGCTGGCCTAAGGTTCTTCCAGTCTCGCCTATGTATTGTCCACCACCTATGTATTCTCGCCTATGTATTCCATGCGACTGTGGTGGAGAATACATAGGCGAGACTGGAAGAACCTTAGGCCAGCGCATTAATGAACACCACAAGGCCTTTGAGTGTAATCACCCAGAAAGATCTGCTGTCGCCAAGCATGGAATAAGGGCGGGCCATGTTCCTCTATGGGACAATGTGAACGTGCTGGCGGCATCCCCGAATCGGGCCAGGAGGCGAATACTGGAGGCCTGGCATACTGGCCAAACGCGGGCACCATTGACAGAGGAGACTGTGGCGTTACCACAGGCATACGGACCTCTCATGCATAAGTACACCAGAGACACACCGATGCGTGGAGGAGGACAAAGACAAAGTGGGACATAGCCGACACAGGCAGCACGGACAACAAAACACAATACACTGCTCAAACACGCACAAAACACTTGCAACATAAGCCGAGCATGGGTCCATGGTCACGAGGTCTCGCAACGCAGCTTTGTGATTGGTTGATAGAATAGGCCCACCCCTCCCCCCAGATATATCTGGGAGGAGGTGAACAAGGGAACTTCTCTTGATGAAGGCTAGTGGAGGCTCGGCGCACGCTGGGTTGGTGGCCGAAACGTTGAGTTTTTAAAGACAAAGCTATAGGTTGGAGAACGGAAAAATGGATATCGTGGATATATATATATATATATATATATATATATATATATATATATATATATATATATATATATATATATATATTTATATATATATATATATATATATATATATATATATATATATATATATATATATATATATATATATATATATATATATATATATATATATATACACACTAGACGACCCATGACCCGTTGGGTCAGTCAGTTTGAATAGATATGAGAATAGAACTAAAGCGAACGCTGGACATCATCAGGGAGATTATTTGGGCCAGCAAGCCATAAGGCTCACCTCTCCAGCGTTCTAAATCACTTATCTGTGACACGTGATTTCGGCCCTTATCTCCGATCACGTTTTTTTTTTTTGTTTTTTTTTTTTTAGAAAAAACACGCGACCCGTGGACTACCACGATTTTGTTGTCAGAGGACACTTCTGATGACGATGTTCTTTGTCGACGATCCTCCATTTACATAAACTCGCACGTTCTCTTTCCTCTTCCCTCGACTGAGCGCCACATACAGCTGACCATGCTGGAAGACCGGTTTCTCCAGGTAGACCAGCACATTCTCCATAGTTTGCCCTTGCGCCTTATGGATCGTCATTGCGAAGCAGGATTGTATGGGGAACTGGCAGCGCTGCAAAGGGATATCCTCAGCTTCCGACAGATTTAGTCGGATCCGAGGGAGCATTACAGTTTCGCCTTCAAACGTTGAACTTATGATCCTCGCAACTATAATATTTCGAAGCATGTCCTCAACAATCATGCGCGTCCCGTTGCAAAGTTTCGGAGGGTCCAAGTTCCGCATCAAAATGATAGGGGATCCTTTTTTGAGCTCAAGGTTGTGCGGCGGCAATCCCGAGACTTCAACAGAATCTAGGAATTCCTTTGGGAAGTGCGTTGCATCAGTACCCTCAGTCACACTGTTGAACGCAGCATACTCCTTGCTAGCACCAGGGAACCTTGTGATGCATCTTGAATTGATGTTTCGCATCATATCGTTGAGGGGCACTAATATAGACCTTGCTGAAAAAACCTCCATCGGATTGGCGAATGATGGATATATGGTATCGATGCACTCATCGAGCCCACTCGCTGTCAGCAGTATATCCTCTGGCAAATCTATCTCATCATCCGCATTTTTCTCGATTCTATCCTCGCCGATGTCGAGCAAAAATCTTGAAAACTGCCCACTTCCGTCGGTCAGTCGCATATTAGTTCTCAAGTGAAACATTCCAAAGCTCTGCCATAAGTAGGACTTCTTTATGCACGCATTCTCAACGTCAGCATCACACCCTCTTTTCACCACGGGCAGAAGTTGACGGAAATCACCACAGCATATCGTCAAGATCCCTCCAAAAGGCTCGTCTTTGTCACATACATCACGCAACGTGCGATCCACAGCCTCGAAACTCTCTCTCCTGATCATAGGACACTCATCCCACACGATGAGTTTTGTACTTCGAAAGAGGTCTGCGATAGTGGAATTTTTATCGATGTTGCATACGCCATCTTCCCTCGGTGTCAGAGGGATTTGGAACCTTGAGTGCGCTGTTCTTCCACCAGGCATGAGGGTAGCAGCTATGCCAGATGAGGCCACCGCAAGGGCAACTTCTCCACTCGCTCTCACTTTAGAGAGAATCAGGTTAATAAGAAACGTCTTCCCTGTGCCTCCAGGCGCGTCAATGAAAATCATTGATGACTGATTCGTGCGGATGCAACCGCACGCAAAGTCATGGACAACTCTCTGCTCATCATTGAGCAGAAGCTGCCTTTCGTCTACGATTCGCTGTTGTTCCTCCGTGTCGTATTGGAGTTCTCTCAGTAGGTGAATGTTGGCAATCCCTTCATGACGAAGAACAGTCGTTGGAGTCGGCAAGTGAAAATGTGCAACAGTTCTGTTCAACAATTGCAGTTTCTGCTGCAAATACGATAGAGCCAAGTCATGATGGCGCTCGTTGATGGCAATATTGGGATCATTTGCAGATCGTCGATGAGCTAGAAGATAATCTTCAGCCATAGCGTCCTTGAAACGTTCCCATAGATCCAATGGATTGTCGACTTCACTTTGTGAGGAGCACAACGAACAAATCCCTCATGGGTCTGGGAAGGCGTGTCCTCTCAGCATCCTCCAGAGTCTCGCGCCAGACAGCGTCTCCTTGCAGCAAACCCATTTCTCTGCAAGCATCTTTGAATGTGGGTAGAATGACATTATCACACGTTCTCAGGACTTCGAACGAAGTCGGCCTTCTCACGTGGTGGAGGAGTAGTCGGAAATAGTACAGGTCACCAGTACGCGGCGAAACAGTGTAAACTCGTCCCAATATGTCATCCTCAAACATTCCAGGGTTGCCCTCCACCGGTCTGCCCTGTTTTCTTCGTTGCCATCTCTTCTTGGTCCATGTATAGAATCTCGGAACATCCACGTACAACAGTGTCTTAGCGAAATGGTCACGTCTGCAAAGATCCATAAACTCTGTCAACGTGGTTTTGGCCATATTGGGATTATTTCTTTGTTCACGAACGTTCCCAGCAAAAAATACCTGTTGTTCATTTGGCAGATGTACTCCTAAACGGATAACGGCCGGCTTCCTGTCATGGACTGAGAATCCAAGAATGGAGGCAACAGCCTCTGAAGGTCCAATGTATCTACCCGTCAAGTACTCCGTTATCTCGTCGTTTGTGCGCAGTGCATACGTAGCTTGATCGCTACCTTTCATGGCATACTTAATAACATACTTGATCGACTTTATAGAGCAGCATATTTCAACGTTGATGTGGCAATCAAACGTTTTCAGGAGATAGAGATTATGGGGAACAACCCACTGATTTGTAACAGGTCGTCGTTGCCTCCCTTCTTGGTGCCCTTCAAATCCTCCCATTTCTGGGGATCTTCTTCTATATATGGGGTACGAATCGTCTCCGCACCGTGTGTACGGAGAATATGACCACGGGTATCTGTGTCTGCATGCTCCATTCTTCCAGCATCCAGTTGCTGTGGAACAATATGGACCATGGATCATGTGCTTCAACACCAGTCTGTGTCCCTCTGGATCTTCATCGGGATCTGGTATTTCAGCTTGTACAAATCGATCATAGTCTTGTGGTCTCGGCTTTGAAGCTTCATCGGGCCACAGCAAACAGTGTATGTGAGGGAGACCTCGCTTTTGGTACTCCACACACACAACGTGAGCGATACAGTTCCCGAAGAAGCCTTCTGATCCAGTGAGGTATTTAATGAACACCGTTTTCTTCAACTCGAACACTCTCGCAATGAGATCCGGTCTGTCGTTCTCACTTTGGTGAGGAAACAGGTTATTGGAGATTTCAGGCCACTTTGGATTACACGTCATAGTGATGAAGTAGGTCGCGTTACCATATTTTCTTACGTACATCATGGCATCTTGACATCGCTCCATCATATACCTCGGCCCCCCTACAAATGTCGATGACAGTAGTACGCGGCGTCCGATGTTGGACAAATCGTCATTGTCATTGAGAGCATCAGTGAAGCCACTGTATTTAGCAGACCTCAGCGATGCCTGGTTCAGTCTTATAAACGCCAATCTTGTGCCTTCCATTTTGGCTGCCATATCAACAAGATACTGCTGGAACAGACGCCCCCCTCTGAGGAGGTAGTTGAACTCATCCTCGTGGTTCATTATTCGGTAGGAGTAGTATTTCATGGCAGTCAATCTCCTGCCATTGGTCATGTTCATTTCGGGCTGCCATCCGTCATCTCCGAATGGGAAGAAGAGAACATACTGGAGTGCGTCGTAAGAACGGTGCAACTCAGAAATACTTTGCAGCGCTCCTCCTCTTGCTTTCAATACAATGTGACACGCTGTAGCTTGAGGATCAACAGTATTCTTCACAACGACACCCACTTCATCAGCGATTTGACCATTGAACCTCCTCTCATGTTCACCAGCTGGTCTCCTGTTGGGATCAATAAGAATGAACGCCTCTGGCAAATTGCCTATTTCCTCGCGTGCCATGCGGAACGAGTGAACGTAAGGATTCACTTGTCTCAGCACGGTCTCTAATGCTCCAACTACATCACGGTGAATACCAGCATTGGTGAGTATCCGCATCCTCAACTGTACGCTGTCATGTGGATCTAAGAAATAAATTTGGAGGAATTTCGGTTGTTCATCCGCATTTGGCAAGAAGGAACCGATACGATGATGTATTTGACCCTGAATTATGACCGATGGGCTCCATGCACCATGCCGAGGAGAAACTTGGCTTCCTCCAAATGATGTCATTTGAAATAGACAGTTGTATTGTCTGATGTTCCTGCGGAATTCGTTCGCTGTGGGTCCATCGCCGGCAAACAGATTGTGTAATTGATGGGGTAAAGGTCCCAGATTTCCCAAGGACACCTTTCCATTCGTGCAGCAAAAATGAGCTGTTTCACCTTGGAAAAGAAGCGCTCTACAATGTGGACAAATCTTGTCCATCGCACCGACGTCAGCAGAAGTGAAATTTCTTGCATTCTGCGCGTTTCTCTGCCTTGTATCAAGAACTTCCCTTATCCTATCTCTTTCTCGCTGCTCCTGAAGACGCTGTGCCGTCTCCTCTGCAGATTCCGCATCTCTCCTCATACGATCTCTTTCTTGCTGCTCTTGATGGCGCTGTGACGTCTCCTCTGCAGATTCCGCATCCCTTCGCAAGCTGACTCTCTCTCGTTCCTCCTGAAGACGCTGCGCTCTCACCTCCTCCGTCTCAGCACTCCTTCTCATCCTTGCCCTTTGTCTTTGCAGCTGAAGGCGCTGTGACCTTTGCTCAGGCGTTTCAGCATGTCGTCTCTTCCTTTGGCTTTCTCGTTGCTGCTGAAGACGTCGTGATCTCCCATCGTCTGTTTCAGCACCCCTCGGAAATACTGCTTCCGCACGAGAACTTGAAGGAATGTTGCTATTCGCGTCCATAGACGTGAGGTGTGATTCGTTGTCCGCGTCCGTAGCGCCGTCGGAGGGTTGATACAACATTCTTCCTGCAAATAGTATTGTTTTTGTGCTATCGTTTTGCCGATCATCAAATGACAAATAAATTACATTGTGACAATTAAAGATTTCAAATAAACCTATTTAAAGTGTATGCGCATATAAATAATAAAAAAAATCGAAGAAATATCTCTCGGTAATTTCCTGAAACATTTTACTTCCGGGTAATAATGTTGAAAGAAATAACGAAGATATATACTGTATGCCTGTTATTTTAGGCGGTGTATTTTCGTATATCAACGTGGCGCGATTTTTAAAATATATCTCTGCAATTTCCCGTGTGTGCGTGAATGTTCTCAATTATTTCTTTTACCGAGTCTAAAACCATCGATAAAAATGAAATCAGATGGAAGCGGTAATAATAAAAAAAATCGAAGAAATATCTCTCGTTAATTTCCTGAAACATATTTTTGCCGATCATCAAATGACAAATAAATTACATTGTGAAAATTAAAGATTTCAAATAAACCTATTTAAAGTGTATGCGCATATAAATAATTTTAAAAATCGAAGAAATATCTCTCGGTAATTTCCTGAAACATATTTTACTTCCGGGTAATAATGTTGAATGAAATAACGAAGATATATACTGTATGCCTGTTATTTTAGGCGGTGTATTTTCGTATATCAACGTGGCGCGATTTTCTTCCCGTTTTTTTTCAACCGAGTCTAAAACTATGTTAGCGACTGTGAAAAATGAAATGATATATCGAATTTGATTTGAAATAAAGCTGGGAGAGAGAGCAAGACACCACGGGCCTACAAAACAGGCCTCAAAGCTATGCGAGTTAATAAAATGGTGGATATTACTACTCTCTCAAAGGGGTAAGCCACGCCCCCGGACCGATCGAATGTTACACACAAAGACGCAAGATTTCAATTTTATAATTATATATATATATATATACATACACTAGTTTGGCTCGGCTCGCTGCGCTCGCCTCACCACGCGTCGTTACTGAGGAACGGGCTTATTTTAGCTGAGGACAATGACTGTACCTGAGTTGCTGTGTTGTCATGATAAACACCAATCATAATACAAACAATTATTTTGCACAAATTTATTTCTAGTGTTTGTGATATTACATTTAAATATGCAATTTAGGTTGAAAAAATATATAAAATTCAAAAAGGAAACCCTCAGCACACACATACGGGAGGGTAGGTGCAGACTGGAAGTTTGGGACGATTGCACCTCACCACCACGTAATTAAAACCACCTCACCACCACATAATTTAAAACACCTCACCACCAAGTAATTTAAAACATCTCACCACCACGTAATTCAAAACACCTCACCCCCATGTAATTTAAAATACCTCACCGCCACGTAATTTAAAACACCTCACCCCACCTAATTTAAAACACCTCACCACCAAGTAATTTAAAACACCTCACCCCCACCAAATGTAAAACACCTCACCCCCACCAAATGTAAAACACCTCAACCCCACGTAATTCAAAACACCTCACCCCCATGTAATTTAAAACACCTCACCCCACCTAATTTAAAACACCTCACCCCCACCAAATGTAAAACACCTCACCCCCACCAAATGTAAAACACCTCACCACCACGTAATTCAAAACACCTCACCACCATGTAATTTAAAATACCTCACCCCCACGTAATTTAAAACACCTCACCCCACCTAATTTTAAAAACCTTACCACTAAATAATTTAAAACACCTCCTCACCACATAATTTAAAACACGTCACCACCAAGTAATTAAAAAACACCTCATCACCAACTAATTCAAAACACCTCACCATCACCTAATTCAAAACACCTCACCACCACATCATTTAAAAACACCTCACCACCACATAATTCAAAATACCGCACCACCACATGATACAAAACCATCACAACTTTATTAAAAACACTTCACAACCACAGAAACAAAAGTTTCAGGGAGTAGTTCAGTGACAACAGACATTGCCCAGATATGTAGATATATACAGTGCATTCAGAAAGTATTCAGACCCCTTCACTTTTTTCACATTTTGTTATGTTGCAGCCTTATGCTGAAATCGTTTAAATTCATTTTTTCCCTCATCAATCTACACTCAATACCCCATAATGACAAAGAGAAAACAGGATTTTAGAAAGTTTTGCAAATTTATTAAAAAGGAACAACAGAAATATCACATTGACAAAAGTATTCAGACCCTTTGCTATGACACTTGAAATTTAGCTCAGGTGCCTCCCATTTCTCTTGATCATCTTTGACATGTTTCCACACCTTGATTGGAGTCCACCTGTGGTAAATTCAATTGATTGGACATGATTTGGAAAGGCACACACCTGTCTATATAAGGTCTCACAGATGGCAATGCATATCAGAGCAAAAACCAATCCATGAGGTCGAAGGAACTGCCTGCAGAGCTCAGAGACAGGATTGTGTCGAGGCACAGACCTGGGGAAGCCTACAAAAAAATCTCTGCTGCATTGAAGGTTCCCAAGAGCACAGTGGCCTCCATAATTCTTAAATGGAAGAAGTTTGGAACAACCAGGACTCTTCCTAGAGCTGGCCGCCCAGCCAAACTAAGCAATCGGGGGAGAAGGGCCTTGGCAAGAGAGCTGACCAAGAACCCGATGGTCACTCTGGCTGAGTTCCAGAAATCCTGTGTGGAGATGGGAGAAACTTCCAGAAGGACAACCATCACTGCAACACTCCACCGATCTGGGCTTTATGGCAGAGTGGCCAGACGAAAGCCTCTCCTCAGTGAAAGACACATGAAAGCCCGCTTGGAGTTTGCAAAAAAGCACCGAAAGGACTCTCAGGCTGTGAGAAACAAGTTTCTGTGGTCTGATGAATCCAAGATTGAAATGTTTGGCGTTTGTCAGCTGAGACCTTATATAGACAGGTGTGTGCCTTTCCAAATCATGTCCAATCAATTGAATTTAAAACAGGTGGACTCCAATCAAGGTGTAGAAACATCTCAAAGATGATCAAGAGGCACCTGAGCTAAATTTCAAGTGTCATAGCAAAGGGTGTGAAAACTTATGTCAATGTGATATTTCAGTTTTTTCTTTTTAATAAATTTGCAAAACTTTCTAAAATCCTGTTTTCTCTTTGTCATTATGGGGTATTGAGTGTAGATTGATGAGGGAAAAAATGAATTTAAACGATTTCAGCATAAGGCTGCAACATAACAAAATGTGATAAACGTGAAGGGGTCTGAATACTTTCTGAATGCACTGTAGATAAATGACCGTACCTGAGTGGCTGTTTTGTCATGGTTTACACCAATCATAATTCGAACAATCATAATGCACAAATGTATTTGTAATATACGTGATATTACATTTTATAAACAATTGAAGTTGAAAACTTAAGTTGAAAATTTTTTTTTTTCCCCCCCAAAAAGAAAAATGGAAAATTTTTCAAAAGAAATACCCTTAGGACATACCGACGGGAGAGATAGGTGCATACCAGAAGTTTGGTACGATTTCACAAAAGTTTGAGGGAGTAGTTCAGTGACAACACAAGGCAAGATAACACAACACAGACACTGCACAGATATATATATATATATATATATATATATATATGTATATATATATATATATATATATATATATATATATATATATATATATTTATATATATATATATATATATATATATATATATATATATATATATATATATATATATATATATACGGTATATATATATATATATATATATATATACAAAGGTGGGCGGTCCGCTTCGAAAGTCCGCTTATCCGCTTATCCGCTGCAGCGGACTAACGTTTTCGAAGCGGATAAGCGAATCGGAACAACCCCCGGAAACCGAAGCGGATAAGCGTAAGCGGACTACCGAAAAATTAAAGCGCATCGCGATTCGCCAAATCAGCTGTTAGCCTGAGCCGTTACTCTAGAATTGTGAATATTTATTTAAGTGAATAATAAGTGAAACCCTAACAACTCGGCTCTTGCGACATAACGCATTATATCATAACGTTATGTTCACGTCATGGTTTACGACATGGTTGTAACATAACGCATTACATCATGACGTTATGTTCACGTCATGGTTTACGGCATGTTCACGACACCATGACGAATAAACGGCAGTCCGTTGGCCCGCCATCTTGTTGACTTGTTTGTGTCTGAATAACCAAACGTTACAGCTCTCGCCCAATCTCTTCCCGCTCGAGTTCCGTGATGCTTGGGTAACTCTATTTCTCAGGCATAACACGCCGCTCCCGAGCTCTGCCTCGGTCGAGCGCGTGTTCAGCTACGGGTCGGACATCCTCAGGCCTAAGAGGTCGGCCCTGGCTGCACCGAACTTCGAGGCCCTCGTCTTCATGAAGGGCAACCTCCAAATCCTCAAGAAGGCCCACGAGGTGGAGGTGGAGGAGGAAGACGAGGACTAGTCAACAGACTGCTAGTCTGTTGACTAGTAGACTCTCTTGTCAAAGAAAGGATGGGCAAATTGATTTTTCTTTAATGTTACTTGCATATATTAAAATTATATTTAAATTAACTGTAGAGTAGAGTAGAGTCGAGTGGAAAACTTTATTTCAATAAATTTTGAATAAATTTTATTTAAATAAAAATGTATATTTTTGATCTTAAAAGCTTTGTTTGTCTTTGTAGTAGTTAGAAATGGCTATTTAGGCTTAAAAAGCATTAAATTCCCTTTATAAACGTCAAAAATCGCTTTAAAAACGTCGAAGCGCTTTAAAAAAATCGAATCGAAGCGGATAAGCGGATAAGCGGTAAGCGGACTAAGATTTTCGGCCGCTGAAGCGGATAAGCGAATCGGACTACACGGGCTGGCGGAGCGGATAAGCGGTAAGCGGACTTAAAATTTTCCGAATCGCGCCCACCTATGTATATATATATATATATATATATATAATATATATACACACACACACATATATAAAGTCACGTGAAAAAGTAAGTACACCCCATGTAAAGTTTTGACTTTTTCAACATATTTCAACCTACAGCTATTTGATCTTCATTTCAACAATATTGATAGATAAAGGTGATTGCATAAAACAAATATCATGAAACATTTACATTTTGTAGTCCATTGTATAATTTAAATAAACATAAATGCAAATTTCGCATGTGGAAAAAGTAAGTACACCCCGACATTTATCACTTCTTCAAATGCCTAAAATTAGAATCAGGTGCACCAGCTCAGGTGCAAATGATTAGAACATCGTTAGAGAGGATCTTGGAGGAACCTGTCTTATTTAAACCTCAGACATTTAGTTTGGTTTGCTCTTTGTTGTTTAAGTGTGTGGCATCACCATGCCTAGATCAAAAGAGCTCTCTGAGGCCTTCAGAAAGAAGGTTATAGATGCCTACGAGTCTGGGAAGGGATTTAAAAAGATCTCCAAACAATTTGAAATCAATCATTCGACTGTCCGGAAGATCATCGGCAAGTGGAGAAGATTCCAAACAACTGCCAACTTGTTCAGGCCAGGCCGCCCCAGCAAGATCAGCCCGAGAGCAGACAGCAAGATGCTGAAAGAAGTCTCTAAGAACTCCAGAATGTCATCACGGGACCTGCAGGTAGCTCTTGCCACTGTTGATGTCAAAGTGCACGAGTCTACCATTAGAAAGAGGCTGCACAAATTTGATCTACATGGGAGGTGTGCCAGGAGGAAACCTTTGCTGTCCAGAAAGAACATCAGGGCAAGACTAAAGTTTGCCAATGAACACCTAGGCAAAGACCAGCACTTCTGGAACAATGTGCTCTGGACAGATGAGTCAAAGGTGGAGCTGTTTGGCCACAGTACCAGAAGACATGTTTGGCGAAACCAAAGACAGCATTTGACCACAATAACCTGCTACCAACTGTAAAGAATGGTGGTGGAAATATTATGGTTTGGGGCAGCTTTGTTGCATCAGGGCCTGGGCAGCTCACCATCATAGAATCCACTATGAATTCTTCATTGTACCAGAGGGTGCATGAGGATAATGTGAGGCCATCTGTCGGAAAGTTGAAGCTCAACCGAAGGTGGACCTTGCAACATGACAATGACCCTAAACATACCAGTAAATCCACCAAGGTATGGCTGAAAAGAAAGAAATGGAGGGGTCTGGAATAGCCAAGTCAAAGCCCGGATCAAAATCCCATCGAGATGTTGTGGGGGGATTTGAAACAAGCTGTGCATGCAAGAAACCCCTCAAACATCGCACAGCTGAAAGAATTCTGCATGGAGGAGTGGGCAAAAATTTCTCCCAGTCGATGTCAGAGACTGGTAGACAGTTATAAGAAACGCCTACTTGAGGTTGTTTCTGCCAAAGGGGGCAATACCACCTATAAGAGCCAAGGGTGTACTTACTTTTTCCACATGCAAAATTTGCATTTATGTTTATTTAAATTATACAATGGACGACAAAATGTAAATGTTTCATGATATTTGTTATATTATATCACCTTTATCTATCAATATTGTTGAAATGAAGATCAAATAGCTGTATGTTGAAATATGTTGAAAAAGTCAAAACCTTTTTGTGCATGCTTTGCACAAAAAAGTTTTGCTTCATTCATTGCTTGATCTCTGATAATCAATTTGGTTTCAGACCTGGTCACTCTACTCTGGACATGCTGCTTCTGCTTTCTCAACAATGGATGGAGGTCCTCAATGCCAAACAGGAAATTAGAGCTGTCTCCCTTAACATATCACGTGCCTTCGATACGGTCTGGCACCCCGCTCTGCTCACCAAACTCTCCTTCTTTGGTATCCATGGTAATCTCCACGCATGGCTGGCAGACTTCCTCTCTAGTAGTCAGCATGTGGCCCTGAATGGGTTTCTCTCATCTCCTCTTCCTGTTCAGGCTGGAGTTCCCCAAGGCAGTGTTCTGGGCCCTGTGCTTTTTCTGGTCTTCATCAATGATCTCTCTGACTCTCTTGAAAATCCTCTCTATCTCTTTGCTGATGACTCTACTCTCTGTCGCTCCATTCCTCATCCCTCAGATCGGCAGTCTGCAGCCTCCTCGCTCTCTGCAGACCTGGACAAAATCACAGACTGGGCAAACAAGTGGAACATGTCTTTCAATCCTGACAAATCTCACACTCTTACGATGTCTCTCCGAAAAGACCGACTGGACAACCCTCCCATCCACTTTCTGAATAATCCTCTCCAAGAAGTTCTGTCACTCAAGCTTTTGGCTCTCACTATCTGCCATGATCTTTCCTGGGAAAACCACATTTCAAATCTGGCCTCCAAAGCCAGTCGCTGACTGGGCATTCTCCGTCGTGCGAAGTCCTTCCTTGGCACACCTGAGCTCCTCACCACATACAAGGCTTTCATCCACAGCTCAATGGAATACTGCTCTCCCCTCTGGGCTGGTGCTCCTGCCTCACACCTAGCTCGTCTTCACGCTGTTGAAAGCAAAGCGTTCAGAATCATTGGAATCTCCCGCGATGAAGCTAACTCCAAGGGCCTTTCACTCACTCACCGCAGGCAGGTTGGTGGTATTTCCGTCTTCTACCGACTCCTCTCTGGCTTTGCCCCCCCCCCCCCCCAGCTCTCTCTGGGCTCTGTCCCCCAAATATTCCTACAGGTCGCACAATATCTGCCTGCAACCCTTTTATGGTTAAACTGCCAAAATCAAGACTCTCTGCTCACCTTCACTCCTTCATTCCTCTTTTCTCCCACCTCTGGAACAAACTCCCTCACTCTCTTCAATCCCACTCCACCCTCCAGGTCTTTAAAACAGCTGTTCACCACCATCTCTTATCTTCCCCCATCCAAAACCTTGATCTTTTCTACCCACGCTAATTTCACCCCAAATCCGCTTTTATGAAATACCAACTTTTGTCCTGGAAGTCCTTGGTGTCCTTGTGTTTTATACTTCTCCCACCCCCCCCCCCCCCCCTTCCCACGCCTCCTCCCCCCAAGCCCTCTCCCTCCCACACATCTCCCTGCTCTCAAATGTTATGTTTGTGTGCTTCCCCTTCTCTCCCCATCTTGTCTTCTGCTCCCTCTTTTTATATATTTTGTTTGTCTGGTTGATTTGTTTGTGAAATAAATGTTAGCTCTTTCCCGAGCCTCGGTTCAGTATACAAAAAAAAAAAAAAAAAAAAAAAAAAAACTTTACATGGGGTGTGCTTACATTTTCCTTTATATATATATATATATATATATATATACACAGATCAAACCCCCTAACTTGACGAGGCAGCAAGGCACCGATTGAGTCTCACCACAGCAGATGCTGGACGACCTGTTTTATTTTTGTTTTTTGTTTTGTTTTGTATACTATACAGTCTAATTTTTGTATACTAAAGTACAAAAAAGTACAGTCAACACCAACTGTTAGCAACAAGTGTCGCCTGCCACGCGAACACATTGTCTCTGCCCTGCTAATCACTAGTCAGGAGGTTCGCAGTCGGGAATATTAATATTAACCAAAAAAGCACACTGATCATTTGACATGAGGCTGACTGGTGATTAGCAGGGTGACTCTGTGTCAGAAGGCCTGGTGGAGGAAGTCACAGGCCATGATGGACAGACATTGTAATATGGATGAAGTGTCGTTGTATACTGTAAGAATATTTTTTTTACGTACAGGGGGAATGAGTCATGTGATTCATAAATTACTATAATCCTATATTTGAAATGAAATCTGACCTGTTCAACCGCATGTTTGCGCGCAATCTGTACTTGTGCACAGAGTGAAATGCCCAACGAACCATAGTCGGCCTTGTATTCCAATACCTTGTCTGGAGCAACCCTGCTCTGCTGTATCACAGGTGTGCAGTGTTTCTGTGGGGTCATAGGGTGTGGAATAAAGCGGACATTTCTGAAAGATATCCAAGATAAGCCATATCACTTCTCGAGAATGATCAAAATATAAACCTGCAGGAAACTATTGTAGAAAATGTATTTGGAGATGCATATGATTTATAACAAAATGCATTTTTATAATTTAATTTTTAAATTCACCTCGATGAAGGTTGTTTGAAAAGGCAAGATGAAAATAGTTATTCATTGTAATGGTAACTCCAGTGAAAGTTATTTTTTTCTTTTTGAACGTGGCATTTATATAGTTATTTCAGTACTTTGTGTTCTCTGCAGCGAATGCTTTGTGTGTCTGTGTTTTTTGTTTTTTTTGCTTTCTGAACACATCCTGAAGAATGTTACCAGCATTGTGCTTCGACAGCATTTTGATGCCACACAGTGAGCCACCACAACAAGCACTTAAATATATATTTATACTCCAGGCTTCATCAGCAATCCAGTTCCATCTTGGCAGACTATTCGTCTTCATGTGGAATGAAGAACAAGTCTTGCCCATACCGATGGTCCTGAATGCTCGTGACGAGAACTCATGAGCCTGAACCCATCTCGATTTCCCCACAACCACCTTTCATCTATTTCAAGTGGGACAGAAAATTGTGAAATTCCCTGGTTAAAGCACGATTGTTCTCTGATCTCTCACCGGGAACATTCAAGGGTTCAATAGTTACTGTGACACCCGCCCTTTCATCAGGATAACCACTTTGCTTTTATGTCCCAAAATGAGCATTAAAGTCACAGAGCACTTTGACTACACCTTCGGGAATGTGATTTATGGAATCACGTACGCTCTCCAACAAAATCTACATCGGTGAAACCAGGTGAAGACTAGGTCATCGCTTGTGGTACAAACCAACAGCACAGACCTCTCCAAGCCGGTTGCTCAACACGGCTCAGCCATATGGCAGATTACGGTATCTTTCCCCACACCACAGACAATCACAAACGTAAAGAACAAAAAAACAATCACAAGCGAAAACAACAACGTAAAGAACAAACCACATTCGCCCCCCAGGAGAGTTATTTCGTCCTCTCTTCTCTTTCAACTTTTCAATCCAATCCCTCTCTGTTTTCCCCTTTTATTTTCCTTTATTTCATTTTATCTATCTCACCTCACCTTTTTCCTTTCTAGCCTCTTCATTTTAAATATATCTCTCCTCTTCCCCCTTTCTCTCTCCTTTTTATCTGTGTAAATTTTTATTTTATCACTACTAAAAGTAGCTTTCGTTTATGTATCTAACTTTATTACCTCTGCCACCAAAGGTGGATGGAGGTTATGTTTTAACCCCTGTCTGTCAGTCTGTCCGTTTGTGCACAATATATCTCAAAAGTTGTGGGCAGATTCGGACGAAATTTGGCAGAGATGTAGCGTATGTGACAAGGACGAAATGATTAGATTTTGGTGAAGATCCGGATTCGGATACCAGAGATTTTAAGTGCTTCTTCACCATTGGGAGATAGGTCCAAAAACGATACATAGCAGGATATCTCAAAAAGTTATGGACGGTGATTCCTGTGATTGATTTTGATTAAATGTGATTCTGTATTGTGATTTTCTGGTCTGCTGTGAGATACAAAACGTAAACTATTGTTTTAATTTGCTTCCTTATTAATTACCTACCCGGAGGGGACGATAGGATTGCTCTCCCTCTGACTGTCCATCCGTCTGTCTGTCTGTCCGTCTGTCTGTCTGTCCGTCCCACCTGTGCTTCTTTAGACTTTTTCCATACCCTATAACATATTCAACTGAAACTTGGTACATGGCTTTAATATGACAAGTAACAGAACAAGTTTGGGTTTCGGGGTGTTTCCCCCAATTTTTCACAGAGTTATGCCCTTTTTGAACTAGAAAATATCACATACAGTACTAGCAAAGGTACCCATCAATGACGGGGGTTCGTAGATGCCTGACATGAAATGAACAATTTCCTTTGGAGTGTGTATTGGTAGAAAAGGGAATTCAGTGTAAATATTCAGTGAGTATACGTCGCAATGGGTGCAGCTGGTAACCTCGACAACCTTGTTCCATTCTATCAGAGAAGATTTCCAATCAATGCTCGTTGTACCTCCGAAGTACTGCTTGGGATTGAAGGTGATATTATGAAAGCTCAACTGGGAAACGGGTTTCTGCATGTTTTGGGCCTACAGCCTGATGGAAGATCACCAAAGTTCTTTCCATTCCAACCGACCACCTCCAGGCACCTATCCCTCTCTCCACATTGTTTATTCAGCTCCCGACCTTCCCCCCTCTCTATACTACCCACAGCTTTGCTTTCAGCAATTTCCCATAGAATTTCATTCTGGTTTCCCATTCAGCGATCCACAGAGCAGTAGTTTCAGTTTCACTTTTCAACATCAGTTTCACTTTGAGACATCAGTTTCGCTTTGAGATATCAGTTTAGATTTGTCGTTGCAACTTGTGATGCGACGCAAATATTGCACAGAAAAGCTCATCAAAACCGATTTTGGGAGGAAATATTTTTTCCGCAGTTTTAAGAAGTGTTTTTAGGGTCATAAAGGGGACTAAAATATTTAAAGAATCAAGGCTCTTAAAAGGGCAAAATGGGGTCTAAATGTGTCTATGGATGAAAGAGCAAAAGGGGACAAAAGTGTTCAAGTGGTCTTAAGTTGTCCAAAGTGTCTTAAAAAGTCAGTAGGTCTTAAAAGTGTCGAAGAAGGTGGACATGTCTCAAAAGGGGTGAAATGGGTATGAAGGGGTCTAAAGGGTGTAATGGTCCAAGATGTGTCAAGGGTTTAAGGGGTCTAAAGGCGTCTAAGGGGTGTAAAGGGTCCGCGTGGATCAAAGGCGTATAAAGGATCAAAAGGTGTTTAAGGGGTTTAAAGGGTCTAAGGGGTGTAAAGGTTCTAAAGGGTGTAAAGGAGTGAGGCTGCAGTAAAGAAATTACCTCGGGTTAGTAATTAAATTAACTCGTCAGTGCAACTCGGCAATAACAGGCCAATGACCTCCTCATCACAGTAAAACCCCTATTTAGGTACATCGTGGTTGAAGTTTCGCTGTGATTAACCTTGGGAGCTCAAAGCGGTATGATCACAAATAAACAGCAAAACAACAACTCACCTTGTTGTGATGTGATTGTTGGAGGGCTCACCCGTTGGCATGTGGCGGTTTGTCGATGGTGTCACGTGGGTCATTTTTTGTACAAACTATTTTTTCACCCTTGAGAGTTATGTTTTTAGATGAGCAGAAAAATTCCCTTTAAATCTAAGTATAGGTTGACTTTGTACTATTTTCGGTTTTTTAATAATTAGTGAATTTCAGAGGTCACATGACTCCTTCTTTGCCGAACTTACCAATCATGGTAACGCCTTACTTAAGAGTTGTTTTTCACATCTGATAACATATTTGATGATCGGAGGTCACAACCTCACAAACTATATCGGTATCCATGTTGAAATCCAATAAAATTGGGCTTTTTATAAAGCTTTGTATATGTGGACCAACCCTTGGAGATCATGGCGACAGATGGCAGCTTGGATGTCTATAAATTATGAATTGTGAGAAAATAACTGTTCTAGACCCCTATTTAGGTGCAGGGTGGTAAAAGATGTTATCCTATAAAGTTTTGTGGCGATTACGCTTGGGAGCTCAGAGGAGTCGGTTCACAAACAAACGGACATTTTGCTTATATATATATATATGTATGTATATATATATATATATATATATATATATATATATATATGTATATATATATATATATATATATATATATATATATATATATATATATATATATATATATATATATATATATATTTATATATTGTTACAGACGCGGTTTTGGATGTTGGTTTACCGAGCGGTTTGGTATGACCGCGTCTGCACAGTTTACCCGATTATACTCGAACGTTGGCCGAGTCGCGCTACGCTAAATCAATTGAGGAAAGGACACAACGGCTGGGTTAAATGACACGACACCAGGGGTACAGTTCTCAAGACCTCCGGAGGAGGTTATAATATTTGTATGCGGAACGTTGAGATTACAAGGACAAGAGGTACAGCATAGGAAGGTGGGCACTTAATCACGGTTTTATAGTAGCCCCGACAGACCACAGATAAACAGGACAAGACTGACTCACACAGGGATTGATGGCAAGGAAGGGCAGGTAGTCGATGGACAGCACAAGGTGCACCTTGGCTCAGGGACAGGATACCGCGGTCCAAAAGATGCAGGGAGGTATCGTCGCGCTGGAGGTGGCGTCTGGTTCTCTTCAAGCTGGGGGCGCATCTCACGTCACGTCCGGTAAGTGGCTGCGTATATCCAGCGGGGAGTGACACGCCCTCGGCTTGTTAGCTCCGCCCCAGATGGAATCGGCCCGCCGCTTCTTATTGGGTGCGGGGGGTTACCGGGCTCCGCCCTTGACGAGGAGCTGACAGGGAGCCCCTATTTGGTAACCCCGTCGAGCACATGGGCAATGGCGGCTAACCAAGCCGGAGTGAGGACGCACACTCCCCGCGCGCTGTTGTTGTAGTTGTTGTTGTTGTTGTTGTAGTTTCATGAGGAAGATGGGAGGAGGTATGGGGAGGTCCTAAACTTACTACTGGTGCCATACAATCACATTCTGGTGCAACGAAGAGTCAGAATTAATGGAAACGAGTCCTTAACTGACATAGACTAAGAATAACGAGCAAGATGTCCTATAGTTGTCTATGTGAGATGCGGTGAACCTGGGCACGACATTTAATGGGGGAAAAAGGGGAAGGTCGGTTCTACAGAGTGTTGTTTACAGACAATGGGACTAGGGAATGGGGGATTGGGGATAGTTGGGGAGTATTGGGGAAATAGGGGAATATTTACAAGCGGATATGGATGGAGGCCAAATCCCATATCCGCAACATTATATAGATTATGCCTAGGTCAGTTTTCAGCTACCCTGGCTCTTCCTCACTGCTTTACACCTATTGGCTAGACAGATGGTCTGAGTCCACCCCAATTAAAATCATGTGCCACTATTTCATGAAGCAGCACAGATTGGCAGTCGTCAGGCATTAGGCCTGGGTGTTAGTCCATGGCCCAGTGCAATTGCAATGATCCCAGGTATAACCATGATATTGTGGCGGACACAAAAGCCCACTGGCGTGGTGACATCATTCCGCGCACCAAGTGGGCGGTGGCCACGCCCGAGGGGTAGGCGTGGCCTCATGATATACACCGGGCGCGCAGCCCGGAGCGCGCCAGTGTTACAGTGAGCTCCTGAAATAAAGACGCTTATAAGTTACCGCTTGTCCGCTTCCTCCTTGCTCGCAAGCAGCGCGCGTAACGCCGCGCTTTACTGGTGACCCCCTTGACGTTGGATCTGCCGGAGCGATCCTTCCACACGCGACGCCATTGCCATGGCCAACTTCATCAAACTTCCCGAATTTTGGGAGGCTCAGGCCGAAGTCTGGTTCGTCCAGGCCGAAGCCCAATTTAAGCTTCGGCGCCTCACCGGCGATGACACGCGCTATTGCCACGTCGTCGCCTCCCTCGGGCCCGGCACGGCCGCTCGAGTTGTGTCCGTCCTTCGCCACCCACCGGACGGCCACAAGTACGAGGCACTCAAGCGGCTACTCCTAGCCACGTTCGGCCTCACGGACGACGCACGGGCCGACCGCCTCCTGGATCTCCCCGAGCTCGGTGACACGCGCCCGTCGGTCCGAATGGACCATATGCTGTCACTGTTGGGCGACGAAGCCCCCGGTTCTCTATTCCGGGCGCTTTTCCGTCGCCAACTTCCAGCGCAGGTTCGCCTCGCGTTGGCCGGGACCGGGCTAACGGAACCCCGAGCATAGGCAGCCGAGGCGGACAAGTACTTCGCTGCTTCGGACACGCGGGCGAGAGTCGGCGTGGCCGTCACGGCCCTCGTGGCTGATGCTGCTGATGCTGCTGCTGATGCTGCTGATCCACAGCATCAGCTTATACAGCATACGCAGCATGCTGATACGCACCTCGTGATCGCCGCCACGCCCCGCCCACCGCCGTGGCGAAAACCGCCACCACGGGAAAACCCGCCAACTCCACCGGCCTGGCGGAGCCAGCCGCGCTCCTCCAGCTCCACCACCTGGTGCTGGTTCCACGCCAAGTTCGGCCACGAAGCTCGGCAGTGTCATCCGCCATGCTCCTTCAACAGGTCGGGAAACGCCTGGGCCGGCGCTCAATAGTGGCGATGAGCGCCGGCCGTTCGAGCAGCCTGCTGTTCATAACGGACACCTTCTCCGGGCGCCGTTACCTGTGCGACACGGGAGCGCAGGTGAGTGTCGTTCCCGCCAGCACGTCAGACAAGCACGCCGCGGGTGGGGGCCCCGCGCTGCTTGCCGCGAACGGGACGCCCATCCGTACGTACGGAAAACGCTGCCTCTCTCTGCGGTTCGGAGGGCAGGTTTTCCGATGGACGTTCGTCACCGCCGACGTGCCCATGGCACTGCTTGGCGCGGACTTCCTGTGCGCTAATGGGCTCCTGGTCGACGTCAAGCGCAGACGTCTTGTCCAGGCCGAGACGTTCAGCTCGCTCGCTTGTGCGTTGCCCAGCTCAACGAGCGGCTTGCCAAGCGGCTTGCCGAACGGTTCGGTTCCGGCCACGTTGGTCTGTACGCTTCCGGCAGCGGACGCATTCACCCGCCTCCTCGCCGGCTTCCCGGCCCTCACGCGGCCCACCTTCTCGGTGGGGGCCGTCAAGCACGGGGTGGCCCATCACATCCCCACCGTCGGGCCACCAGTCTACGCCCGGGCACGCCGCCTCGAGCCGACGAAGCTGGCGGTGGCAAAAGCGGGGTTCGCTACCCTGGAGCGACTCAGCATCGTTCGGCGCTCAGAGAGCGCTTGGGCGTCACCGCTGCACATCGTGCCGAAGCCCGGCGGGGGATGGCGACCGTGCGGGGACTATCGCCGTCTCAATGACGCCACGACTCCCGACCGCTACCCCGTCCCCCACATTCAGGACTTTTCCGCCCGTTTGGCGGGCATGTCCTTCTTCTCGAAGGTGGACCTCATACGCGGCTACCATCAGGTCCCCGTCAGGCCGGAGGACGTCCCGAAGACGGCGGTCATCATGCCGTTCGGACTCTTCGAGTTCCTGCGGATGCCCTTCGGTCTGAAGAATGCGGCTCAGGCGTTCCAGCGACTGATGGACAGCGTCCTGCGTGACTTGGATTTTGTCTACGTCTACCTGGACGATATCCTCGTCGCCAGCGCGTCCCGCGAAGAGCACCTACGCCACCTCCGCACGCTCTTCGAACGCCTGGGCCAGCATGGCCTGATTGTGAACCCCGCAAAGTGCCGGTTCGGCGCCACCATAATCGATTTTCTGGGGCACCGTGTCACCAGGCACGGAGCCGTCCCCCTGCCGGCCAAGGTGGAGGTGGTGAAGGGGTTTCCGCGCCCCCGCACGATCAGAGGGCTGCAGGAGTTCCTGGGCATGGTGAACTTTTACCATCGGTTCCTGCCCCGTATCGCCCAGCTCCTGCGCCCCCTGCACGAAGCTCTCCGAGGTAAGCCGGGCAAAGGCGACGTTACCTGGACCGAGCAGATGGACACGGCGTTCACGGGCGCGAAGCTCGCCTTGGCTAACGCCACCATGCTCGCGCACCCGGCGCCCGATGCACCGATCGCCCTCACCACCGATGCCTCGGACTACGCGGTGGGCGCGGTGCATGAGCAATGGGTGCGTGGAGCTTGGCAACCGCTGGCGTTCTTTAGCCGGCAGCTTCGCCCGCCCGAACGCCGTTACAGTACCTTCGACCGCGAGTTGCTCGGGCTTCACTTGGCGGTCAGGCACTTCCGCCATCTGCTCGAGGGCCGTGCGTTCACTGCCTTCGTCGACCACAAGCCGCTGATCTTCGCGATGGGCAAGGTCACCGAGCCGTGGTCGGCCCGGCAGCAGCGTCACCTCTCGGCCGTGTCCGAGTACACGACGGACATCCAGCACGTCGCGGGGAAGGACAACCCGGTGGCGGATTGCCTTTCCCGGGCCGTCGCCCACGCAGTCCACCTCGGCATCGACTATGCCCGGATGGCAGCGGACCAGGCCGCTGACCCCGACGTCCAGGCCTTGCGGACCGCCGTCACGGGCCTCCGCGTCACCGAGGTGGCGTTCGACGGCGCGGGCGCGGCCCTCTTGTGCGACGTCTCCCTCGGGCGTCCTCGCCCAATCGTGCCCGCGGGCTGGCAGCGCCAGGTGTTTGACGCCATCCACGGCCTGTCCCACCCGGGCGCGAGGGCCTCCCAAAGGCTGATCGCCGACAAGTTCGTCTGGCATGGCCTCCGGAAGGCCGTCCGCGGCTGGGCCAGGACGTGCCTCGCGTGCCAGCGCGCCAAGGTGCACCGGCACACCCAGGCCCCGTTGGCCCCGTTCACGGTGCCGGAACGCCGGTTTGACCACGTCCACGTGGACCTGGTGGGACCTCTGCCCCCCTCGCGGGGTTTCACCTACGTCCTCACCATGGTGGACCACACCACCCGGTGGCCGGAGGCCGTGCCCTTGGCGTCGACAACGGCGGCCGATGTCGCGCAGGCTTTCATCGCCACCTGGGTCACCCGGTTCGGCACCCCCTCAGACATCTCGTCCGACCGCTGCCCCCAGTCCGCCCCCCAGAATATATTATATATGCACATAGGCCGTACACATGTTTTTGCTTCATGTATGTACATTGGGTTATTTATTATGATTATTATTTTCATCACTAAACGTGGCATCATACACCACCCAAATAAAGATATATGTTCACTGATATTGAACTGAAACATGTATTGGTAGGGGACATGTAATGCAAAGCAATTCTCCCTCTTATTATTTTCCCTTTTCTCCTAGTCTAAGTCCCCTTGACTTCTACCACTTGAACCGTGAGCCTCCCTGTCAAAATTCTCACCCCACATGCTTCCAGACCTTTGACCCCCATATGAAGCATGTACCTCTAACTCACTACCACCCCATAATCAGCCCTCGCCCCTATACCAGCTTGCTCTGTCGAAGGGTTAACACCAAAAACAGCAGCTTTTCCTTGCTACCAACAGCGGCTGACTGCATCTGTTATTCGACTTCATGATTTAATCAGACCAACTTTAAAGCACTACAGCTACCACCTTTAGAGGCCATTACAGCTACATTGACAGATTAATGAAATGGTCAATGAAACGACAGCAAAGGTGAAAGACAAAAAGCAAATGGAAGGACAATTTATAAACAAAATAATTAGGTAACGTACAATTATCAAAGCAAGTATTTTTTCAGCAGCTGCACGGTCCCCTCGGAAGACTGGTGGACCATGAAGTACAGACTGAATGCGGTGAGATTCCCTCTTGAGCTGTGGTAGCACAATGGTCTTCACCATCTGTTATGTTTGGGAAAAACACCAATATAATTATCAGCATTGTACAAATGTAATTTGATTTTTTTAGCCTGTGTTGGTCAAGACTCCTCAACTACCCATTAATTAGCAAATAAAAGAATGTAGAGGATTATCTAATCCTCCCCGTCCCCTCTGCCCACCCATGTAAAGGTTTCACCAGCTTTCAGAATATTACCCTTTTCTTGACCACTGAGCAGAATTTAATGGAGGGTATCAATGTTTCTTAGGTGAGGGGGAAAAAAGGGGAAGGAACTTAATTTCAGATTGTGTTTGAACAGTTCCCACCTGCTTTCCAAACTCGCAAAGTGCAGTGATACAGCCATATCGAGTGCTCCAAGCACTTTTTTCATCCTGCCAAGCCTGAAATGAGACAAACATCTGTGTTCTTTCACCTGCTATCACTATCCAACGGTTGGGATTATACATTTTTAAAGAAAGAAGGTGCTTCCAACCAGAAAGTAAAAACTAGATGAACTCTGCAAATTTGAGCAAATAAGCAAAAGCAGACCCGCTTCACAGCAGGCTTCCTCAGGCCAATAAACTCCTCAGACTCCTCCTACCCTCAGGCCAATAGTCTGTTGGTCTGAGGAAGCCTGCTGTGAAACGGGTTAAACATCGCCTGAGACTAGGTCGGCTCTTGCTTATTTGCTGAAATATGCAGAGTACATCTAGTTTTTACTTTCTGATTGGAAGCACCTTCTTTCTTTAAAAAAAAAAAAAAAAAAAAACACACACACACACACACACACACACACACACACACACACACACATATATATGTGCTACCCAAAATTGGGGGACAACATAAAGAGTGCAATTATTGTTCCACATGCTAAAACATATATGCATAGAAATACCTATAAATAAAGGCTGATCTTCTGTAGTCTTGCCTCATTTTCATCTATTTGATTTCAAATCCAAATTTCTTGAGGATAAAAATGAAATACAAAAATATGTAATTTACTTACTTATTCAACTCCCTGAGTCAATACTTCGTAGAAGCTCCTTTGGCAGTGATTACAACTTTGAGTCTTCTTGGGTATGTCTGTATCAGCTTTGCACATCTGGATTTGGGGAGTTTCTCCCATTCTTCCTTGCGGTTGTGCTCAAGCTCTGTAAAGTTGGCTCGGGACTGTTGGTGAAGAGCAATCGTCAAGTCTTTCCACAGATTCTCAATGGGATTCAAGTCTGGGCTTTGGCTGGACAACTCACGGACTTTCATGTTCTTGTTCTGAAGCCATTCATGTGTTGCTTTGGCTGTATGCTTGGGGTCATTGTCCTGTTGGAACGTAAATCTTTGCATCATTCTGAGGTCTTTTGCACTCTGAAGTATGTTCTCAAGGATTTGCCTGTATTTGGCTCCATTCATTGTTTCCCCTATCCTTATTCCAGTCCCTGCTGCTGAAAAGCATCCACATAGCATGATGCTGCCACCACCATGCTTCACTGTAGGGATGGTGTTATATGGGTGATGAACTATACTTGGCTTCTGCCAGACATAGCACTTTGCATTCAGGCTAAAAAGTTCAATCTTCATCTCAGCAGACCACATAATATTTTGCCTCGTGCTCTGAGACTTTCACGTGCCTTTTTGCAAACTACAGGCGTGCTGTCATGTGCCTTTTTCTCAGGAGTGGCGTCCGCCTGGCCACTCTCCCGTAAAGCCTAGATTTGTGAAGTGCTGCAGAGACGGTTGTACTGCCGGCAGGTTCTCCCATCTTAGCCAAGGAACTCTGTAGTTCTGTCAGATTTGTCATTGGGTTCTTCGTCACCTCCCTGACCAAGGTCCTTCTGGCCTGGTTGCCGAGTTTGGTCAGATGGCCAACTCTCGGAAGAGAACTTCGAAATGCTTTCCATTTCCTAATGATGAAGCTCATTGTGCTCTTGGGAACTTTCAACACTCCAGAAATCTCAGAGTTTTACGGACAGTTCCTTGGACTTATGGTAGAGTTTCTGCTCTGACGTGCATTGTCAACTGAGATCTTAAATAGAAAAGTGTTTTTCTTTCTAAATCATGTCCAATCAATTGGAATTGGACACAGGTGGACTCCAATCAAGTTGTAGAGACATCTCAAGGATGATCAATGGAAATTTATTGCACCAGCATGAACAAACTTTTATGTGAAAACCTTTCTTTGTAATGATACGACATAATTTAAGAAACACATAATTTGAAATAGAAGGCTAAACAAAATGTTTATCATGCAGTCATGTGAAAAAGTAAGTACACCCCATGTAAAATTTTAACTTTTTCAACATATTTCAACATACAGCTATTTGATCTTCATTTCAACAATATTGATAGATAAAGGTGATATAATATAACAAATATCATGAAACATTTACATTTTGTAGTCCATTGTATAATTTAAATAGACATAAATGCAAATTTCGCATGTGGAAAAAGTAAGTACACCCTTGGCTCTAATAGGTGGTATTGCCCCCTTTGGCAGAAACAACCTCAAGTAGGCGTTTCTTATAACTGTCTACCAGTCTCTGACATCGACTGGGAGAAATTTTTGCCCACTCCTCCATGCAGAATTCTTTCAGCTGTGCAATGTTTGAGGGGTTTCTTGCATGCACAGCTCGTTTCAAATCCCCCCACAACATCTCGATGGGATTTAGATCCGGGCTTTGACTTGGCCATTCCAGAACCATCCATTTCTTTATTTTCAGCCATTCCTTGGTGGATTTACTGGTATGTTTAGGGTCATTGTCATGTTGCAAGGTCCACCTTCGGTTGAGCTTCAACTTTCCGACAGATGGCCTCACATTATCCTCAAGCACCCTCTGGTACAATGAAGAATTCATAGTGGATTCTATGATGGTGAGCTGCCCAGGCCCTGATGCAGCAAAGCTGCCCCAAACCATAATATTTCCACCACCATGCTTTACATTTGGGATCAGGTTATTGTAGTCAAATGCTGTCTTTGGGTTTCACCAAACATGTCTTCTGGTACTGTGGCCAAATAGCACTACCTTTGACTCATCTGTCCAGAGCACATTGTTCCAGAAGTGCTGGTCTTTGCCTAGGTGTTCATTGGCAAACTTTAGTCTTGTCCTGATGTTCTTTCTGGACAGCAAAGGTTTCCTCCTGGCACACCTCCCATGTAGATCAAATTTGTGCAGCCTCTTTCTAATGGTAGACTCGTGCACTTTGACATCAACAGTGGCAAGAGCTACCTGTAGGTCCCGTGATGACATTCTGGGGTTCTTAGAGACTTCTTTCAGCATCTTGTGGTCTGCTCTCAGGCTGAACTTGCTGGGGCGGCCTGGCCTGAACAAGTTGACAGTTGTTTGGAATCTTCTCCACTTGTCGATGATCTCCCGGACAGTCGAATGATTGATTTCAAATTGTTTGGAGATCTTTTAAAATCCCATTCCCAGACTCGTAGGCATCTATAACCTTATTTCTGAAGGCCTCAGAGAGCTCTTTTGATCTAGGCATGGTGACGCCGCACACTTCAACAACAAAGAGCAAACCAAACTAAATGTCTGAGGTTTAATTAAATAAGACAGGTTCCTCCAAGATCCTCTCTAACGATGTTCTAATCATTTGCACCTGAGCTGGTGCACCTGATTCTAATTTTAGGTATTTGAAGTAGTGATAAATGTAGGGGTGTGCTTACTTTTTCCACATGCGAAATTTGCATTTATGTTTATTTAAATTATACAATGGACTACAAAATGTAAATGTTTCATGATATTTGTTGTATTATATCACCTTTATCTATCAATATTGTTGAAATCAAGATCAAATAGCTGTATGTTGAAATATGTTGAAAAAGTCAAAACTTTACATGGGGTGTACTTACTTTTTCACGTGACTGTATGTACAATTTATTTCAATATTCTGCTAAAATCACTAATAAGATTCAAATGCAGCAGTATAGTGCATCGATTTCCAGGGTTCCGCGCTCCTAACTAAATGGTCACTATGTAACTAGATTTTTGGTAGTGCACCTGAAAATAAATACCTGGTTGTACCTTTGGACGAGCTGGCAGGATAGCCTAGAGGTATACAGACTCGCCTCTGAGCTCTCTAGTCTGGCTTTGAAACTTAACCCAGCTATAAACTGTCATCATGGGGTTTTGCAGGTAAGGCCATCAATATGTGTGCAATTCCTCGTAAGGACATTAAACTGGGCATCCCGTCTGCCAGCATTACTTGGCGGACATTATAGATCCCACGGTGTCCTTTGCGAAGAGTAGGAGAGATATCACCAGCACCATAGCCAAATTACAATTTCTTGCACACTCAGTAACGTATCCTGCATCAGAGTGGCTACCGTTCCAGGATTGTAACCCCGAGCCAATGAAAATGCCTTGGCAGCATCGTGCGCTTAACAACGCGAGGAGTATAAACAAACAAAACAAGCGTTTGCACCTGGACATATTTAGGAGTGTTTGACTAGAAAATGTAAGAGTTCTGAACTCATTTGTCAAAACAATCTCTTTGGTGCAGAGAGAAAAATCAGTCTGGGTGGCCTGACATCACCAGTCGAAGTTAACCAATAACTGCACGTTCACGTCAATGAGCCTCTTCACTCAGTGAAAGTTAACAAGTGAGTAAATGCACAAAGTTGACAAACATGACAACTTGAAAATGTAACAATAAAACTTTTGTGTGTTTAACTTTTTATATCACAGTATCCCTTACAAATATAGTTCCATAACAAGTGGAATTGAAGTGATCAGTGAAAAAAAATGTTTGCCCATTTATATTCCATGGGCCAGAGCAGATATCAGTACCACCTGGGGGGACCAAACCAAAGTAGTACTAAAATGTTTATAGGGTTGATATGAGTGTAATAAGATATGATAGCCTTTTGAGATAGGTAGCTTTGTCAATAATTTTTAAAACTCATTTTTTTGTCATTAGCGCCATTGTGTAATTTGCAAAAAATGAAAGATACGCCAGTGTCAAATTTCTATCTCCACCAATGTGGATTAAAACAATGCAAATAAGGTTATTTCCTTTTGATTAAAAAGCAAAATGCAAAATAAATGTGATTCACACTATTTTTTACATTGTATTGTGTTTACTGCCTGCAATAATTGTATTTATCTTCAGCTGGAAACTTAACATTTTGAATTACAGGTAGATTTAAGCGGTTTTTTTTCACCAATTATACTTATATTATCTTTTCTTTCAAAACTAATATCTTAACCAATATTATCTTTTTGTATGTTGCAGATAGTGTTGTACAGTGATCAGAGTGATGTCGATGGATCAAGGTACCACCCTGCCGAAGAAGCGGCCGTGCACAAACTGTTTTATTCATTGCTCAGACGATGACTCTGATTCCCTGGTGACATTGAGGGACCTGGATTCATGGAAGGCTTTGCTCCGGGCTGCAGAAATCAGACAGCATGCCCCAGTCCTTGACTTGGCAAAAGGACTAAAAGAAGGGGAAGTACCTCAGGTACAGTACCATCGCAAATGCCGCAGCATGTTTACCATGAAGAAGTCTTTGGACTCGATCCTCTCCAAAGGTGCCAGTGTTGAACCCACAGAAGCCGCTTCCAGAAGATCATCATCCAGGACCAGGGATGCACCAAGTAGGCCTACTTCAAGACTGTATGACAAGATCTGCATCTTCTGCCAGAAGCCGAAATACATCAAAGGACAAAAATCAAGGGAACCTCTTATGCAGTGTCTTGAGTTACGAGCAGACGACACCATCCGCAAGGTGGCAATAAAGAAATGTGATCTAAGAGTGCTTGCATTGCTGAGCAGAGACCTAGTTGCCGCAGAGGGGAATTACCACAAGACATGCTACAAAGAGTACACAAGAAGAGTGTCTTCTACCAGCTCTTCAGAAGTACAACAGGAAGAGAGTGAGGCAGCAGATTATGAGGAGACAGAGAGACAAGCCTATGAGGAACTGTTCATGCATGTGAGGACTGAATTCCTCCCAAACCCTGAAATATTGCCTTTAACAGACCTCACAGCCAGGCTTGAGAGATCCATGAACTCCCATGGCATCACCAAGATCAAACCCTCGACAAAGAAGCATGTTCATCGCAAGCTTGAAAGTGAGCTGGAAGGGTCACTTCACTTTGTCTCAAATGAGAAAGGAAGGGTGCTTCTCTATCCAGACAGCCTGTCAATGGATGACCTTGTCAAGGAAGCCCACAACATGAAGCAAGATCTACGTGAAGCACAGTCTATCAAATCCATGGTTGTCCTCACCAAAGCAGCCATACAGCTGAGGAATCAGATCAAGAAACAAGATGTCCAACAGTCATGGCCACCTGATACACAGAAAAGTGTCATCCCTGAAGCTGTCACAAAGTTCCTGTATACCCTGCTGACTGGGGATACTGAGTGTGCAAATCCCTCTGAAAGAGTCCAGCGTCTTGCTGCTTCTTTTGGCAGTGATCTAGTCTTTGCTGTCACCTGTGGCAAGACTAAGCCACCCAAGCACATACTCCTCCCATTTGCTGTGAAGTCACTGACAGGAAACACAGAACTGATACGAAGTCTGAATCCTCTTGGCCATGCTATTTCCTACTCCCAAGTCGAGGAGATTGACACAGCTCTTTGTGTCCAGAAGCTGGAACGCTCAGCAGAGGACATACCACTGCCAGAAGACATGCATCCTGGTGTGTTTACCACCCTGGCCTGGGATAACATTGACCGTCTTGAAGAGACACTGAGTGGAGAAGGCACCTCTCACAGGGTCAATGGCATTGCTGTCCAACCCAAAGTTGCAGGGCCCATGCCACAGAAGGTCCTGCCTGCAGACAGCAAATCCAAGAAGAGGAGCATCAGTCCTGCCCCATTGATGCTTCCAACCTACAATGTTGGACAGCGAACTGGGCCACCTAAGACTGAGACCCTTGATTCCGACACAAACAAAGAAGTTCAAGATGCAAAGAAGAAGAACCATGTATGGCTCCTGACTCGAATGTCAGATCCTGAGAACCAGACCATAAGCAGCTGGACAGGGTTCAACATCCAGATCCGCAATGATGTGACAGTGATCCAGGACACTGTGAGCTACCTTCCCACAATCAATGCTCCTGCAACTGAGATGTCAACTGTGAATGACGTACTGGAGCAAACACTTGGCATCATGCAGTCCTTACAGCTCAACAAGATCGTCTGTGTGTTTGACCAAGCACTCTTTGCCAAGGCTGCTGAGATAGTGTGGAAACATGACAAATTCAAGAACATCATCATCAGGATGGGCGTCTTCCACACAATCTGCAACCTCCTGTCCATCCTAGGGAAGAGATTTGAAGATGCAGGACTCAGAGATGTGTTTGTTGAATCAGGTGTCATTGCAGAAGGGTCTGTGGCTGGGCTGATGGAAGGTCGCAGGTACAACCGGGCAGTTAGAGCACACAAGACTGCATATGAAGCACTGATGAGGCTTGCCTGGAAAGGCTTCCTTCTGTGGATAGAGAACACTCATCCTGAAGACAGCCAACACCTAGAAGAAGCCCTGACGAGCATTGGAGAGTTCCACAACAATGTTTGCCAAGCATCCTTCCAGGACCTGCTTCAGGCTGAATCATGCACACGTATCTTGGAGCTGTTCGAAACCTACCTGAACTCCCTCAGAGATGAGAACAGCCTTGCAGCCTTCTGGATGTCTTACCTAGACATGGTTGAGATTATGCTGGGCCTCCTCCGAGCATCTCGAGAAGGTAACTGGATGCTTCACCTGGCAGCTATTCGAGAGATGATTCCCTGGTGCTTTGCCTATGACAAGGTGAACTACGCCCGGTTCCTGACCTACTACTATGCCACAATGTCTCGGCTACCCATCGAACATTCTGACATCCATGCCCACTTTATGCAAGGTGGGTTTTCTGTGTAGATCGGCTGCAAGAATCCCTTTGGGCGGATACCTGTGGACCAGACGATCGAAGAGACTGTCAACAAGGACACCCAGACACCTGGAGGCACAAAAGGGTTCAGCCTGAAACCTGGAGCTGTGGCTAGATACTACCTGACATCTGAGTACCGAAGCACTTATATGAGACAGCTAAGGGACATGGTTCATGTAGGCCAACATGACAACTTCAGTCATCCTGACCTACAGATGCCAAAAATCAGAAGAGATGAGGCTGACATCCAGTCCATGGTCCCACTGATGGAAACCAGCTGGTTGAATCCATTCAACCTTGACCATGGAGAGCTTGTCAGTCTGTCAACTGGTGCGGTGGCCCCAGCAGAAGTTGCCAAGGACCTTCTCGATGCCCGCAAGGTAGGAGAGGAGGCATATCAAACATTCAAACAAGAGTGCTTGGAAGCAGCTGCCCCAGCTACAACGTTTCATGACAAGATGTCAAAGAAGAAGCTGAAGACGTTTTCAGACATCAGAAAGAAGTCATGTAGTAAAAGCTCTGCCAAAGAAGTAGTCATCAAAGCTGACAGGAAACTGTTTGGCCAGATGATACTAGTTGCCGAAAGCAGGAAACTACACATGAGTGACGTGCTGGCTCATCCACTGGGGCCCCTGCCATGGGCTCTGGCCAATGGTGATGGGTCTCTCCGCAAGACCAACAAAGCTGCCCATGCCAGGGAGTTGGAAAATAATGTTTCTCCAGCAGAAGTCATCCCAGAGCCCTCAGCATCAGTCATTGATGGGATGAGCCTAGTCCATAAACTGAAAGGAAATGAAAAGACCTTCTCACAGCTGGCAGAATCAGCACTGTCTAAAGTCCTCCACGAAGGTGGAAAGAGCCACCGCATTGATGTCGTCTTCGATGTCTACAGAGACACATCCATCAAAAATGCAGAAAGGGTCAACAGGGGAGGAGACACAGCATTGCAGTTCAAGACCATAGCACCTGGGCACAACATTCAACAGTGGAGAAAGTTCATCTCCAGTTCATCTAACAAGACCAGCTTGATCGAGTTCCTTGTGCAGACATGGAAGGGGCCAGAACACAGGCAGAAGCTTGACAACAAGTTACTGTATGTGACCTGTGGACATCAATGTTACAACCCGTCGAAAGAGCACTGGGAGGAGGCCACAGAGCTAAAGTCCTCACAGGAAGAAGCTGACACCCGCATCTTACTACATGGTGTTCATGCAGCAGAATCTGGCATCAGGTCCGTTGTGATCAGTGCAGAAGACACAGATGTCCTCGTGCTGTGCCTGGCTGTTGCCAAGTCCATCCCATGTCCCATGTACATGAAGTGCGGAACCAAGGCCAGGACAAGATACCTTGACATCCAGAAGCTGAGCCATGCTCTGGGAGGTGAGGTGTGTGAGGCACTGATTGGTATGCATGGCTACACAGGCTGTGATACAGTCAGCGCATTTGCTGGACGTGGCAAGTTGGCTGCCTTCAAGCGAATGAAGTCTGACAAGACCTATCTGGAGGCCTTTGCTGAACTTGGTCAGTCATGGGAGGTATCTGGGGAGCTGTTCAGTAAACTCCAAAAGGTCACCTGCCATCTCTACATGCCTTCTGCACAGACTGCCACAGTCAACAAGCTTCGCTACCAACTGTTCTGTGCGAGACGTGGTGAAGTGGAGTCTAGCCAGCTGCCTCCCTGTGAGGACTGTCTCTTCCTGCATGCCCTCCGTGCGAACTATCAAGCGGCCATCTGGAGGAGATGTTTGCAGAGTCACCCATTCATCCCTGACCCCAAGGACTGTGGTTGGACCACAGATGAAGAGGGCAAGCTTGCTGTGCAGTGGATGCGTGGATCACCTGCACCAGAAGCTGTGCTCCAGTTGCTGTCCTGCAAATGTGTGCGCTCATGCAAACTACCGGACTGTACCTGCCTGGCATTTCGCTTGAAGTGCACAGACATGTGCAAACTACAAATCTGCCCCAACCAAGCCAGAGAAAAAGAGCTGGAAGTAGAGTTGTCAGACTCGGACACTGATGATGACACTGATTAACTTGGCAGTGTACAGTCATGTATGAGAGTGTGTATCACGGTAACAGAAATTTCAATTTTGACTTGGGTTATTAAGTGATGACATGATAAGTGACATATTGGTTTTATTTTATTATTTAGGCTTTTCTAAACAGAATAAGGGTGTGAATCCATGTAAATATAAAAAGTTCTTTGAAATGACATTGCCAGAAGTAACAACATTGAGTGTATGAACACATTTATTTCAATTTACCTTCAAGTGTGTGAAACATCCCAGTTCATAAAAAGACACATTTTAAGATTGTTTTCTACTGAAAAATAACTCAAAATGTACTTTTGACTCTTTCCTAACTATCTTAATAAAGTTGTTATTCTTAGAGTAAAGTACAAGGAAAAACGTGTGTTTCGTCTTTTTTGCGCAGGGTATGTTTACATATGAGGTGATAACCACCATTAAGCTACTCATCTACAAAGGCTATCATACCAAAATGTAAACTAGGGACATCTAGCAAGCTGAAAATAGCAATTTGGTTTGGTCCCTCTGGGTGGTACCAATATGTGAAAATTGGGGTCTGGGCTCAAGGACTATTACGGCCATGTTGAAATTTCTCCTGCTTTCTGCTCTTCGGGAAAATACACAGATGTCTACGCTGATCCATTCTCTCAGTTTTATAACACTGAGGCTGCGTGGGTGAAGGCGAATGTCTTAGATAAAATTTAGCACATTCTTTGCTCCAAGATTAGTACAGTTTTAGATTATGGCCATCAATATTACACAACAAACTTTTGGGCAATTTTTCAACCACTTCGTAACAGCCATTGTTTTTAAGAAGACAATTACAGCAAAGCATTTGCTGTCGTTATTTGTGTTGTAAATAAATCAAATATTCCCTTTGGAAGACTGCACCCAAAAGACTACATCTAAATGTTAATGGAATCTTAAGCGAATAGATGAGTGATTAAGTGAGTAATTAAATAGGTGGTAAGTCAGCTGGTTTTCTCAGTTGGGTACCACATTATTACCAAGATTTGAACTCAGAATCATTAAACTATTGCATGTCGATATCTGATTTTTAAATTCCCATTATAAATTGCCAAAATAATTGAAATGAATCAATTTTTTTTTTACAGGAATCATAAATTACAGAAGATATTGTAAGGAAATATACTGTAAAAGTACATTTGCTCAAATAAAGAAAACCCAGTTCACTGGATCCAAACAAAGATATAGGGGCAGAAAAAAGAGTACTTGAATGTAGGTTAACCAAAGCTCAGTGGATGTGCTGTAAACCTTGAGAAGCAATCGAGATAAACGACTTGGTAAAGCAATGACCGGGGATGGATATCTCAAGGCTAATTGGGCCAAAAGCCGGCCCGCAAAGTCACGCAAAGCCCAGTGATTGTCAACGTTGGGCCGTAGGCACAACTGACGAGTCACACAGGCCGAAATCATAGCTGGAAGGAGGAGGTGGAGCTGTGTAGGATCGGGTTGTGAGTGAGAAGACACAATCATGTGAAAACAAAAAACAAAATGGTAGAAATAATTAGACATGATATGAGAAAATTGTAAAACTAGAGCAATGCGACTGCGTTGCCAATATGCCTCCGCGTAGTCCCTGCCCGAGACAACGGGTATATGACCTCGTTGGCTGAAAGGTTTGACTTAAATCCCTTCAGCTGTTCTCAAGTATCATATTTTTAACTGGACATGACAGGTTTCACATCGATCAGTGAAGCGGTTTCGGAGAAGATGGTTTTTTTTAATATCGGCTGTCAAGCTAATATGGCTGCCAAACGACGTGACATGACATCAAAAATGTACACTCTGCATTTGTATGGGTAGGGGATCACATTTTTGAAGTTTCATGTTGATCGGATAAGGTTTGTTTTTCTATCGAAGATGGCTGCCAAACCACGTGACCTACGACGTCATCATTTTCAAACTATATGCAGCAATGGTGTTAGATGACATTTGTAAAACTTTTGCATTGATAGGGTAAGCGGTTTCAGAGATATAATTATTTAATATTTTCCTTCAATCCAATATGGCTGCTACACCATATGACTGATGACGTTTTTGTGATCAACTTTTGATCGCCATGCATAGTCGATGACAATCGTAAAGTTTTGAGTCGATCACTTTCGTGGTTTGGGAGAAGATGTTATTTTTAAGGTTTTAGGTTTAATCCAATATATTTGCCAAACTATGTGACCTACAGTCATGGCCAAAAATATTGGCACCCTTGCACCTTTTTCAAATAACTCACAATTTTCTCCAGAAATAAGGTGAACTTGACAAAAGTGTTTGGTCTCCAAAATTCTTTATTTCACTGTTAATATTACAGAACCTTTGTTTTTGATTCAGAACTTAATATGTATATCCTTTTAAATCAGAAAATAAAAAGAAATGGCATTGACAAAATTATTGACAACCGAGACTTAATATTTGGTAGCACAGCCTTTGGACAAAATAACAGCAGTCAAGCACTTCTTATAGCCATGAATGAGCTTCCTACACCTCTCTACTGGTAGTTTCGCCTACTCTTCTTGTGCAAACTCCTCTAGTTCCCCAGATTTGAAGGGTGCCTTCTCCCAACTACTGTTTTCAGATCTCCGCACAGGTGTTCAATGGGATTTAGATCTGGACTCATTGCTGGCCACTTTAGAACAGTTCATCGTTTTGTCCTGAACCATTCTGGGTGATTTTTGAAGTGTGTTTGGGGTCATTGTCCTGCTGCAAGACCCATGACCTTCGACGGAGAAACAGCTTTCTGGCACTAGGTTGAACATTGCACTCCAAAATGCCTTGGCAATCTCCTGATTTCATGATGCCATGCACACATTCAAGGCACCCAGTGCCAGAGGCAGCACAGCAACCCCCAAAACATCACTGAACCTCCTCCATGTTTAACTGTAGGGAATGTGTTCTTTTCTTTGAAGGCTAAATTTTGTTTTCTGTAAACATAGAGATGATGTGCTTTACCAAGATGATGTGCTTTAATTTGGTCTCATCTGTCCACAGGACATTCTCCCAGAAGGATTTTGGCTTGTTCAGGTGTGTTTTGGCAAACTCCAGTCGGGCTTTCTCAGCGGTGGGGTCCTCCTGGGTCTCCTACCACAGAAACCCTGTTCATTGAGTTGGCGACGGATGGTGCATGTTTAAACTGTCGTACCTTGTGTCTGAAGGTCAGCTTGAATCTGTTTGGCAGTTGATTGAGGTGCTTTCTCCACCATTCGAACAATCATTCGCTGTCATATTCGATCAAGTTTTCTCTTTCTGCCACGTCCAGGAAGGTTGGCTACAGCGCCATGGGCCTTAAACTCCCTGATAACAATGCGTACAGTGGACACAGGAACATCATGGTCTCTGGAGATGGACTTGTAGACTTGAGATTGACCATGCTTGGCTACATTCTTGTGTCTGACCTCCTCAGACAATTCTCTGGTTTTCTTTCTTTTTTCCATGGTCATTGCGATACCACAGTGACACAAAACAGCAGAATGACTCCTTTTCTCTATTGAAACTGGTTGAATGAGTGATTTTTATATTGCAGGTAGCTGCAACTCACCACAGGTGAGTTCAATTCCAAAGTGAAGGAGAATCACCTGCTTGAAATCTAATTATTTTGAATAACATCAAAAAGGTGCCAATAATATTGTCCAGGCCATTTTAGGATTTCTGTGTGGAATAAGCTAAGATTTAGTGATTTTTTCAGCTTTTTGGGTTTTGTTCCACTGAAAACCAAAGAAATACATATGTGGATACCAAAAGATTTTTTAATTTCAATAATTTTGTGGAAGAAATGGTGCATTATTTGAAAAAAGTGCACTGGTGCCAATATTTTCGGCCACGACTGTATGATGTCACAAAATTTAATATTTCAATACAAATGGGTCATAGATCATGTGCATGCAATTTCAGATTTTTAGATTTCAGCAGGTTATTTATAATCTAGCAGGTTATTTGAAATGTAGCAGGTTATTTAGAATGAAGCAGGTTATTTAGAATGTAGTAGGTTATTACATCCGCCACAAAAGGTGGATGGAGGTTATGTTTTCACCCCTGTCTGTCTGCTGTTTGTTTGTCCGTTTGTGAACAAAAATCTCAAAAAGTGATGGACGGATTCGGACGAAATTTGGCAGAGATGTAGCGTATGTGACAAGGGCGAAATGATTAGATTTTTGTGAAGATCCGGATTCGGATCCAGCTACTAGAACTTTCAAAGTGATTCTTCACCATTGGGAGATAGGTCCAAAAACGATAGACAGTATAGCAGGATATCTCAAAAAGCTGTGGACGGACTTGGACGAAATTTGGTGGACCGATCGATTGGGTTTCGGGCAAGGACGATTCGATTAAATTTTGGTGAAAATCCGCTAGTCGAATTTTTCAAGCGATTCTTTACCATTGAGTGATATGGCCAACCAGGCGGAGGTATGCTCTCTACTGAGTGCCGTTCTAGTTTAGAATGTAGTGGGTTATTTAGAATGAAGCACGTTATTTAAAATGAAGCAGGTTATTTAGAATGAAGTAGGTTACTTAGAATGTAGTAGGTTATTTAGAATGTAGCAGGTTATTTAGAATGTAGTAGGTTATTTAGAATGTAGGCAGTTATTTAGAATGTAGTAGGTTATTTAGAATGTAGTAGGTTATTTAGAATGTAGAAGGTTATTGAGAATGAAGCAGGTTATTTAGAATGTAGCAGGTTATTTAGAATGTAGCAGGTTACTTAGAATGTAGTAGGTTATTTAGAATGTAGCAGGTTATTTAGAATGTAGTAGGTTATTTAGAATGTAGCAGGTTATTTAGAATGTAGCAGGTTATTTAGAATGTAGTAGGTTATTTAGAATGTAGTAGGTTATTTAGAATGTAGCAGGTTATTTAGAATGTAGCAGGTTATTTAGAATGTAGCAGGTTATTTAGAATGTAGCAGGTTATTTAGAATGTAGCAGATTATTTAGAATGCAGTAGGTTATTTAGAATGTAGCAGATTATTTAGAATGTAGCAGGTTATTTAGAATGTAGTAGGTTATTTATAATGTAGTCGGTTATTTAGAATGTAGCATGTTATTTAGAATGTAGCAGGTTATTTAGAATGTAGCAGGTTATTTAGAATGTAGCAGATTATTTAGAATGTAGTAGGTTATTTAGAATGTAGTAGGTTATTTATAATGTAGTCGGTTATTTAGAATGTAGCATGTTATTTAGAATGTAGCAGGTTATTTAGAATGTAGCAGGTTATTTAGAATGTAGCAGGTTATTTAGAATGTTGCAGATTATTTAGAATGTAGCAGGTTATTTAGAATGTTGTCGGTTATTTAGAATGTAGCAGGTTATTTAGAATGTAGTAGGTTATTTAGAATGTAGCAGGTTATTTAGAATGTAGTAGGTTATTTATAATGTAGTCGGTTATTTAGAATGTAGCATGTTATTTAGAATGTAGCAGGTTATTTAGAATGTAGCAGGTTATTTAGAATGTAGCAGGTTATTTAGAATGTTGCAGATTATTTAGAATGTAGCAGGTTATTTAGAATGAAGCAGGTTATTTAGAATGTAGTAGGTTATTTAGAATGTAGCAGATTATTTAGAATGTAGTAGGTTATTTAGAATGTGGTCGGTTATTTAGAATGTAGCAGGTTATTTAGAATGTAGCAGATTATTTAGAATGTAGCAGGTTATTTAGAATGTAGTAGGTTATTTAGAATGTAGCAGATTATTTAGAATGTAGCAGGTTATTTAGAATGTAGCAGATTATTTAGAATGTAGTCGGTTATTTAGAATGAAGCACGTTATTTAAAATGAAGCAGGCTATTTAGAATGAAGTAGGTTACATAGAATGTAGTAGGTTATTTAAAATGAAGCAGGTTATTTCGAATGTAGTAGGTTATTTAGAATTAAAAAAAAAAAAAAACCACCTTTAGAGGCCTTTTTCCATGCAAGCGGGGGTTGGCCTTTTTCGGGAACCGTGGTTGTTGTTTTTCGGTCCCCTTTTTGAAGCAATGTTTTATGGCCGGATGCCCTTCCTGACGCCAACCCTTTTTGCCGCCTTTAACGACAAGCAGGGAATTACCAGTGAACTGGTACTCAATTTGCCGACCTCGGAAGGATGACAGGCTGAGTCAACCCCCCTGGCGTTAATTCAGCGATTGGACCGGGATTCGAACCCAGGATCCTAGGATCCTAAGCCGGCACCCTAGCCGCTAGCCCAACACCAGGGATCCCATCAGGGAAGATCCCAGGTAGATCAGGGAAGATCCCAGGGAAAGAAAACAAAAGCAGGATTTAGAATGTAGGAGGTTATTTAGAATGTAGCAGATTATTTAGAATGTAGCAGATTATTTCGAATGTAGTAGGTTATTTAGAATGTAGGAGGTTATTTAGAATGTAGCAGATTATTTAGAATGCAGCAGATTATTTAGAATGTAGCAGGTTATTTAGTATGTAGCAGGTTATTTAGAATGCAGCAGCTTATTTAGAATGTAGCAGGTTATTTAGAATGTAGTAGGTTATTTAGAATGTAGTAGGTTATTTAGAATGTAGCAGGTTATTTAGAATGTAGTAGGTTATTTAGAATGTAGTAGGTTATTTAGAATGTAGTAGGTTATTTAGAATGTAGTAGGTTATTTAGCATGTAGTAGGTTATTTAGAATGTAGCAGGTTATTTAGAAAGTAGTTGGTTATTTAGAATGTAGTAGGTTATTTAGAATGTAGGAGGTTATTTAGAATGTAGCAGGTTATTTAGAATGTAGTAGGTTATTTAGAATGTAGTAGGTTATTTAGAATGTAGTAGGTTATTTAGAATGTAGTAGGTTATTTAGAATGTAGTTGGTTATTTAGAATGTAGCAGGTTATTTAGAATGTAGTAGGTTATTTAGAATGTAGTAGGTTATTTAGAATGTAGTAGGTTATTTAGAATGTAGCAGGTTATTTAGAAAGTAGGCGGTTATTTAGAATGTAGTAGGTGATTTAGAATGTAGTAGGTTATTTAGAATGTAGCAGGTTATTTAGAATGTAGTAGGTTATTTAGAATGTAGTAGGTTATTTAGAATGTAGCAGGTTATTTAGAATGTCGCAGGTTATTTAGAATGTAGCAGGTTATTTAGAATGTCGCAGGTTATTTAGAATGTAGTAGGTTATTTAGAATGTAGTAGGTTATTTAGAATGTAGTAGGTTATTTAGAATGTAGTAGGTTATTTAGAATGTAGTAGGTTATTTAGAATGTAGTGAGTTATTTGGAATGTAGTAGGTTATTTGGAATGTAGTAGGTTATTTAGAATGTAGTAGGTTATTTAGAATGTAGTAGGTTATTTAGAATGTAGTAGGTTATTTAGAATGTAGTAGGTTATTTAGAATGTAGTAGGTTATTTAGAATGTAGCAGGTTAGTTAGAATGTAGCAGGTTATTTAGAATGTAGCAGGTTATTTAGAATGTAGCAGGTTATTTAGAATGTAGCAGGTTATTTAGAATGTAGCAGGTTATTTAGAATGTAGTAGGTTATTTAAAATGTAGTAGGTTATTTAGAATGTAGTAGGTTATTTAGAATGTAGTAGGTTATTGAGAATGTAGTAGGTTATTTAGAATGTAGTAGGTTATTTAGAATGTAGCAGGTTATTTAGAATGTAGTAGGTTATTTAGAATTTAAAAAAACCCCCAAAAAAAACCACCTTTAGAGGCCATAATACATTCTCGTAGGTTATTTAGAATGTAGTAGGTTATTTAGAATGTAGCAGGTTATTTAGAATGTAGCAGGTTATTTGGAATGTAATAGGTTATTTAGAATGTAGTAGGTTATTTAGAATGTAGCAGGTTATTTAGAATGTAGCAGGTTATTTAGAATGTAGCAGGTTTTTTTTTGTTTTTTTTTGTGTACAAGATCGAGGCTCGTCGTGAAAGAGCGAACATTAATCACACAGAAAGACAAACAGACACATAAAACAAATAACATCGGGAGCGGTAGACAAGATGGGGAGAGAGGGGGAAGGACACAAACACAACATTTGAGAGCAGGGACCGAGAGACATGGAGACATCGAGAGATCTGTGGGAGGGAGAGGGCTTTGGGGGGGAGGCATGTGAAGGGGGGGGTGGGGGTGGGAGAGGTATAAACATATGGACACTGCCAGGACTTCCAGGAAAGAAGTTGGAATTTCAAACAAGGTGGATCTGGGGTGAATTAGTGGGGGTAGAAAAGATCAAGGTTTTGGATGGGGGAAGATAAGAGATGGTGGTGAACAGCTGTTTTAAAGACCTGGAGGGAGGAGTGGGATTGAAGGGAGTGTGGGAGTTTGTTCCAGAGGTGGGAGAAAAGAGGAATGAAAGAGTGAAGGTGAGCAGAGAGCCGAGATTTCGGCAGTTTAACCATCAGAGGGTTGCTGGCAGATCTTGTGCGACCTGTAGGAATATTTGGGGGACAGAGCACAGAGAGAGCTGGGGGAGCAAGGCCGGAGAGGAGTCGGTAGAAGACAGAAAGACCACCTACCTGCCTGCGGTGAGTGAGTGAAAGGCCCTCAGAGATAGCTTCATCGCGGGAGATTCCAATGATTTTGAAAGCTTTGGATTCAATAGCGTGAAGCCGAGCCAGGTGTGAGGCAGGAGCACCAGCCCATAGGGGAGAACAGTATTCCATTGAGCTGCGGATGAAAGCCTTGCATGTGGTGAGGAGCTCAGGTGTGCCGAGGAAGGACTTCGCACGACGGAGGATGCCCAGTCGGGGACTGGCTTTGGAGGCCAGCTTGGAAATGTGGTTTTCCCAAGAAAGATCATGGCAGATAGTGAGACCCAAAAGCTTGAGCGACAGAACTTCTTGGAGAGGATTGTTGAGAAAGTAGATGGGAGGGTTGTCCAGTCGATCTTTTCGGAGAGACATAGTAAGAGAGTGAGATTTGTCAGGATTGAAAGACATGTTCCACTTGTTAGACCAGTCTGTGATTTTGTCCAGGTCTTCAGAGAGTGAGGAGGCTGCAGACTGCCGATCTGAGGGAAGAGGAATGGAGCGGCAGAGAGTGGAGTCATCAGCAAAGAGATAGAGAGGATTTTCCAGAGAGTCGGAGAGATCATTGATAAAGACCAGAAAAAGCACAGGGCCCAGCACACTGCCTTGGGGAACTCCAGCCTGAACAGGAAGGGGAGATGAGAGAAATCCATTCAGGGCCACACGTTGACTACGACCAGAGAGGAAGTCCGCAAGCCATGCATGGAGATTTCCATGGATACCATAGGAGGAGAGTTTTGTGAGCAGAGCTGGGTGCCAGACCGTATCGAAGGCACGTGATATGTCAAGGGAGACAGCTCTGATTTCCTGTTTGGCATTGAGGACCTCCATCCATTGTTGAGACAGCAGAAGCAGCATGTCCAGAGTAGAGTGACCTGGTCTGAAACCAAATTGATGATCAGAGATCAAGCCATTGGAGAAGAGGAAAGATTTCATATCCGAAGCAATGATGGATTCCATGACTTTGCTGATAATTGGGAGCAGGCTGATTGGTCTGTAGTTGCAAGGATCTGTTTTTGCACCTTTTTTGTGTAAAGCGGTAATGTTAGCTGATTTCCAGGATGCTGGCAGATGACCTTGAGCAAAAGATAGGGTGAAAAGAACAGAGAGAGGGTGAGATAGAGCGGCAGAGCAGGATTTTAGGACCCGTGGGCTGATGCCGTCTGGTCCAGTTGCAGAATCAGAGTCGAGGTTTGACAAAAACTCCTCCACCTTGTCAGGAGAGAAGGACACAGAGTCCAGGAGCAGTTGGGTTCGACTGGGAAAGGTGGGAACAGAGAGAGATGGGTTTGGGACGAAGGATTTTGAGGCAAACACAGAGTTGAGGCATTCGGCTTTGTCACGTGCGATGTCAACTGTGTGGCCATTTGAGGTAAGGGAGGGGATGGAGGGGGAACAAACACCAGAAACGGATTTGACCAGACACCACCAGGATTTGGAGGAAGGAGACAGGTTTGAGAGTTCATTCTTGAGTGAGGAGAGATAGTGCTTCCTGGCACTCCTGAGGGTAGACACACACTTGTTCCGAGCTTGGTGGAAGGAACTGAGATTGCCTTCAGTTGGATTAGCCTTCCAAGAGGCAAAGGCAAGTTGTTTCAGGGCAACTGCCTCACCACAAGATTCAGTGTACCATGGACGGGAGGAAGGGTAAGACAACTGAAGGCGAGATGGGATAAATCTGTGCATGAGAGAGATCAGTTTGCTTTGGAAGAATTCCCAGGAAGAATTGATGTCAGAGGCAGTGGAGATGGGAGACCAATCCAGACGATTGATGGCTGCTTGAAGACCGTCCCAGTCGGCCTGAGTGAAATGCCAGACTCGTCGACGCTGAGGAGGCTCTCTGAGAATGGCCAGAGAGATGTCCACTTTGACAAGCACATGATCAGAAGAACCGATTGGAGCAGAAGAAGAGCAGCAGACATTAGCAGGGAAGTTTGTCATAACCAAGTCTAGAAGAGAAGATACTCCATTGGCTGAGATCCGGGTCGGGAAATTGACAGATTGTGTCAATCCCAGTGGATGGGATTCCAGGTTATTTAGAATGTAGCAGGTTATTTAGAATGTAGTAGGTTATTTAGAATGTAGTAGGTTATTTAGAATGTAGCAGGTTATTTAGAATGTAGTAGGTTATTTAGAATGTAGCAGGTTATTTAGAATGTAGTAGGTTATTTAGAATGTAGTAGGTTATTTAGAATGTAGCAGGTTATTTAGAATGTAGTAGGTTATTTAGAATGTAGTAGGTTATTTAGAATGTAGTAGGTTATTTAGAATGTAGTAGGTTATTTAGAATGTAGCAGGTTATTTAGAATGTAGTAGGTTATTTAGAATGTAGTAGGTTATTCAGAATGTAGTATGTTATTTAGAATGTAGCAGGTTATTCAGAATGTAGTAGGTTATTTAGAATGTAGCAGGTTATTTAGAATGTAGAAGGTTATTTAGAATGTTGTCGGTTATTTAGAATGTAGCTGGTTATTTAGAATGTAGCAGGTTATTTAGAATGTAGTAGGTTATTTAGAATGTAGCAGGTTATTTCGAATGAAGCAGGTCATTTAGAATGTAGTAGGTTATTTAGAATGTAGTAGGTTATTTAGAATGTAGTAGGTTATTTAGAATGTAGTAGGTTATTTAGAATGTAGTAGGTTATTTAGAATGTAGTCGGTTATTTAGAATGTAGTAGGTTATTTAGAATGTAGTAGGTTATTTAGAATGTAGTAGGTTATTTAGAATGTAGTCGGTTATTTTGAATGTAGTAGGTTATTTAGAATGTAGTAGGTTATTTAGAATGTAGTAGGTTATTTAGAATGTAGTAGGTTATTTAGAATGTAGTAGGTTATTTAGAATGTAGTAGGTTATTTAGAATGTAGTAGGTTATTTAGAATGTAGTAGGTTATTTTGAATGTAGTAGGTTATTTAGAATGTAGTAGGTTATTTAGAATGTAGTAGGTTATTTAGAATGTAGTAGGTTATTTAGAATGTAGTAGGTTATTTAGAATGTAGTAGGTTATTTAGAATATAGTCAGCTATTTAGAATGTTGCAGGTTATGTAGAATGTAGAAGGTTATTTAGAATGTAGTAGGTTATTTAGAATGCAGTAGGTTATTTAGAATGTAGCAGGTTATTTGGAATGTAATAGGTTATTTAGAATGTAGCAGGTTATTCAGAATGTAGCAGGTTATTTAGAATGTAGTAGGTTATTTAGAATGCAGTAGGTTATTTAGAATGTTGCAGGTTATGTAGAATGTTGTAGGTTATTTAGAATGTAGCAGGTTATTTAGAATGTAGTAGGTTATTTAGAATGCAGTAGGTTATTTCGAATGCAGTAAGTTATTTAGAATGTTGCAGGTTATGTAGAATGTAGAAGGTTATTTATAATGTAGTAGGTTATTTAGAATGTAGCATGTTATTTAGAATGTAGTAGGTTATTTAGAATGTAGCAGGTTATTTATAATGCAGTAGGTTATTTAGAATGTTGTCGGTTATTTAGAATGTTGTCGGTTATTTAGAATGTAGCAGGTTATTTAGAATGTAGTAGGTTATTTAGAATGTAGCAGGTTATTTAGAATGCAGTAGGTTATTTAGAATGTTGCAGGTTATGTAGAATGTAGAAGGTTATTTATAATGTTGAAGGTTATTTAGAATGTAGCATGTTATTTAGAATGTAGCAGGTTATTTAGAATGTAGTAGGTTATTTAGAATGTAGCATGTTATTTAGAATGTAGTAGGTTATTTAGAATGTAGTAGGTTATTTAGAATGTAGTAGGTTATTTAGAATGTTGTCGGTTATTTAGAATGTTGTCGGTTATTTAGAATGTAGCAGGTTATTTAGAATGTAGTAGGTTATTTAGAATGTAGCAGGTTATTTAGAATGCAGTAGGTTATTTAGAATGTTGCAGGTTATGTAGAATGTAGAAGGTTATTTATAATGTTGAAGGTTATTTAGAATGTAGCATGTTATTTAGAATGTAGCAGGTTATTTAGAATGTAGTAGGTTATTTAGAATGTAGCATGTTATTTAGAATGTAGTAGGTTATTTAGAATGTAGTAGGTTATTTAGAATGTAGTAGGTTATTTAGAATGCAGTAGGTTATTTAGAATGTTGCAGGTTATGTAGAATGTAGAAGGTTATTTATAATGTAGTCGGTTATTTAGAATGTAGCATGTTATTTAGAATGTAGCAGGTTATTTAGAATGTAGCAGGTTATTTAGAATGTAGCAGGTTATTTGGAATGTAATAGGTTATTTAGAATGTAGTAGGTTATTTAGAATGTAGCAGGTTATTTAGAATGTAGCAGGTTATTTAGAATGTAGCAGGTTTTTTTTTGTTTTTTTTTGTGTACAAGATCGAGGCTCGTCGTGAAAGAGCGAACATTAATCACACAGAAAGACAAACAGACACATAAAACAAATAACATCGGGAGCGGTAGACAAGATGGGGAGAGAGGGGGAAGGACACAAACACAACATTTGAGAGCAGGGACCGAGAGACATGGAGACATCGAGAGATCTGTGGGAGGGAGAGGGCTTTGGGGGGGAGGCATGTGAAGGGGGGGTGGGGGTGGGAGAGGTATAAACATATGGACACTGCCAGGACTTCCAGGAAAGAAGTTGGAATTTCAAACAAGGTGGATCTGGGGTGAATTAGTGGGGGTAGAAAAGATCAAGGTTTTGGATGGGGGAAGATAAGAGATGGTGGTGAACAGCTGTTTTAAAGACCTGGAGGGAGGAGTGGGATTGAAGGGAGTGTGGGAGTTTGTTCCAGAGGTGGGAGAAAAGAGGAATGAAAGAGTGAAGGTGAGCAGAGAGCCGAGATTTCGGCAGTTTAACCATCAGAGGGTTGCTGGCAGATCTTGTGCGACCTGTAGGAATATTTGGGGGACAGAGCACAGAGAGAGCTGGGGGAGCAAGGCCGGAGAGGAGTCGGTAGAAGACAGAAAGACCACCTACCTGCCTGCGGTGAGTGAGTGAAAGGCCCTCAGAGATAGCTTCATCGCGGGAGATTCCAATGATTTTGAAAGCTTTGGATTCAATAGCGTGAAGCCGAGCCAGGTGTGAGGCAGGAGCACCAGCCCATAGGGGAGAACAGTATTCCATTGAGCTGCGGATGAAAGCCTTGCATGTGGTGAGGAGCTCAGGTGTGCCGAGGAAGGACTTCGCACGACGGAGGATGCCCAGTCGGGGACTGGCTTTGGAGGCCAGCTTGGAAATGTGGTTTTCCCAAGAAAGATCATGGCAGATAGTGAGACCCAAAAGCTTGAGCGACAGAACTTCTTGGAGAGGATTGTTGAGAAAGTAGATGGGAGGGTTGTCCAGTCGATCTTTTCGGAGAGACATAGTAAGAGAGTGAGATTTGTCAGGATTGAAAGACATGTTCCACTTGTTAGACCAGTCTGTGATTTTGTCCAGGTCTTCAGAGAGTGAGGAGGCTGCAGACTGCCGATCTGAGGGAAGAGGAATGGAGCGGCAGAGAGTGGAGTCATCAGCAAAGAGATAGAGAGGATTTTCCAGAGAGTCGGAGAGATCATTGATAAAGACCAGAAAAAGCACAGGGCCCAGCACACTGCCTTGGGGAACTCCAGCCTGAACAGGAAGGGGAGATGAGAGAAATCCATTCAGGGCCACACGTTGACTACGACCAGAGAGGAAGTCCGCAAGCCATGCATGGAGATTTCCATGGATACCATAGGAGGAGAGTTTTGTGAGCAGAGCTGGGTGCCAGACCGTATCGAAGGCACGTGATATGTCAAGGGAGACAGCTCTGATTTCCTGTTTGGCATTGAGGACCTCCATCCATTGTTGAGACAGCAGAAGCAGCATGTCCAGAGTAGAGTGACCTGGTCTGAAACCAAATTGATGATCAGAGATCAAGCCATTGGAGAAGAGGAAAGATTTCATATCCGAAGCAATGATGGATTCCATGACTTTGCTGATAATTGGGAGCAGGCTGATTGGTCTGTAGTTGCAAGGATCTGTTTTTGCACCTTTTTTGTGTAAAGCGGTAATGTTAGCTGATTTCCAGGATGCTGGCAGATGACCTTGAGCAAAAGATAGGGTGAAAAGAACAGAGAGAGGGTGAGATAGAGCGGCAGAGCAGGATTTTAGGACCCGTGGGCTGATGCCGTCTGGTCCAGTTGCAGAATCAGAGTCGAGGTTTGACAAAAACTCCTCCACCTTGTCAGGAGAGAAGGACACAGAGTCCAGGAGCAGTTGGGTTCGACTGGGAAAGGTGGGAACAGAGAGAGATGGGTTTGGGACGAAGGATTTTGAGGCAAACACAGAGTTGAGGCATTCGGCTTTGTCACGTGCGATGTCAACTGTGTGGCCATTTGAGGTAAGGGAGGGGATGGAGGGGGAACAAACACCAGAAACGGATTTGACCAGACACCACCAGGATTTGGAGGAAGGAGACAGGTTTGAGAGTTCATTCTTGAGTGAGGAGAGATAGTGCTTCCTGGCACTCCTGAGGGTAGACACACACTTGTTCCGAGCTTGGTGGAAGGAACTGAGATTGCCTTCAGTTGGATTAGCCTTCCAAGAGGCAAAGGCAAGTTGTTTCAGGGCAACTGCCTCACCACAAGATTCAGTGTACCATGGACGGGAGGAAGGGTAAGACAACTGAAGGCGAGATGGGATAAATCTGTGCATGAGAGAGATCAGTTTGCTTTGGAAGAATTCCCAGGAAGAATTGATGTCAGAGGCAGTGGAGATGGGAGACCAATCCAGACGATTGATGGCTGCTTGAAGACCGTCCCAGTCGGCCTGAGTGAAATGCCAGACTCGTCGACGCTGAGGAGGCTCTCTGAGAATGGCCAGAGAGATGTCCACTTTGACAAGCACATGATCAGAAGAACCGATTGGAGCAGAAGAAGAGCAGCAGACATTAGCAGGGAAGTTTGTCATAACCAAGTCTAGAAGAGAAGATACTCCATTGGCTGAGATCCGGGTCGGGAAATTGACAGATTGTGTCAATCCCAGTGGATGGGATTCCAGGTTATTTAGAATGTAGCAGGTTATTTAGAATGTAGTAGGTTATTTAGAATGTAGTAGGTTATTTAGAATGTAGCAGGTTATTTAGAATGTAGTAGGTTATTTAGAATGTAGCAGGTTATTTAGAATGTAGTAGGTTATTTAGAATGTAGTAGGTTATTTAGAATGTAGCAGGTTATTTAGAATGTAGTAGGTTATTTAGAATGTAGTAGGTTATTTAGAATGTAGTAGGTTATTTAGAATGTAGTAGGTTATTTAGAATGTAGCAGGTTATTTAGAATGTAGTAGGTTATTTAGAATGTAGTAGGTTATTCAGAATGTAGTATGTTATTTAGAATGTAGCAGGTTATTCAGAATGTAGTAGGTTATTTAGAATGTAGCAGGTTATTTAGAATGTAGAAGGTTATTTAGAATGTTGTCGGTTATTTAGAATGTAGCTGGTTATTTAGAATGTAGCAGGTTATTTAGAATGTAGTAGGTTATTTAGAATGTAGCAGGTTATTTCGAATGAAGCAGGTCATTTAGAATGTAGTAGGTTATTTAGAATGTAGTAGGTTATTTAGAATGTAGTAGGTTATTTAGAATGTAGTAGGTTATTTAGAATGTAGTAGGTTATTTAGAATGTAGTCGGTTATTTAGAATGTAGTAGGTTATTTAGAATGTAGTAGGTTATTTAGAATGTAGTAGGTTATTTAGAATGTAGTCGGTTATTTTGAATGTAGTAGGTTATTTAGAATGTAGTAGGTTATTTAGAATGTAGTAGGTTATTTAGAATGTAGTAGGTTATTTAGAATGTAGTAGGTTATTTAGAATGTAGTAGGTTATTTAGAATGTAGTAGGTTATTTAGAATGTAGTAGGTTATTTTGAATGTAGTAGGTTATTTAGAATGTAGTAGGTTATTTAGAATGTAGTAGGTTATTTAGAATGTAGTAGGTTATTTAGAATGTAGTAGGTTATTTAGAATGTAGTAGGTTATTTAGAATATAGTCAGCTATTTAGAATGTTGCAGGTTATGTAGAATGTAGAAGGTTATTTAGAATGTAGTAGGTTATTTAGAATGCAGTAGGTTATTTAGAATGTAGCAGGTTATTTGGAATGTAATAGGTTATTTAGAATGTAGCAGGTTATTCAGAATGTAGCAGGTTATTTAGAATGTAGTAGGTTATTTAGAATGCAGTAGGTTATTTAGAATGTTGCAGGTTATGTAGAATGTTGTAGGTTATTTAGAATGTAGCAGGTTATTTAGAATGTAGTAGGTTATTTAGAATGCAGTAGGTTATTTCGAATGCAGTAAGTTATTTAGAATGTTGCAGGTTATGTAGAATGTAGAAGGTTATTTATAATGTAGTAGGTTATTTAGAATGTAGCATGTTATTTAGAATGTAGTAGGTTATTTAGAATGTAGCAGGTTATTTATAATGCAGTAGGTTATTTAGAATGTTGTCGGTTATTTAGAATGTTGTCGGTTATTTAGAATGTAGCAGGTTATTTAGAATGTAGTAGGTTATTTAGAATGTAGCAGGTTATTTAGAATGCAGTAGGTTATTTAGAATGTTGCAGGTTATGTAGAATGTAGAAGGTTATTTATAATGTTGAAGGTTATTTAGAATGTAGCATGTTATTTAGAATGTAGCAGGTTATTTAGAATGTAGTAGGTTATTTAGAATGTAGCATGTTATTTAGAATGTAGTAGGTTATTTAGAATGTAGTAGGTTATTTAGAATGTAGTAGGTTATTTAGAATGTTGTCGGTTATTTAGAATGTTGTCGGTTATTTAGAATGTAGCAGGTTATTTAGAATGTAGTAGGTTATTTAGAATGTAGCAGGTTATTTAGAATGCAGTAGGTTATTTAGAATGTTGCAGGTTATGTAGAATGTAGAAGGTTATTTATAATGTTGAAGGTTATTTAGAATGTAGCATGTTATTTAGAATGTAGCAGGTTATTTAGAATGTAGTAGGTTATTTAGAATGTAGCATGTTATTTAGAATGTAGTAGGTTATTTAGAATGTAGTAGGTTATTTAGAATGTAGTAGGTTATTTAGAATGCAGTAGGTTATTTAGAATGTTGCAGGTTATGTAGAATGTAGAAGGTTATTTATAATGTAGTCGGTTATTTAGAATGTAGCATGTTATTTAGAATGTAGCAGGTTATTTAGAATGTAGCAGGTTATTTAGAATGTAATAGGTTATTTAGAATGTAGCAGGTTATTTAGAATGTAGCAGGTTATTTACAATGTAGCAGGTTATTTAGAATGTCATGGGTTATTTAGAATGTAGTAGGTTACTTAGAATGTTGCAGGTTATGTAGAATGTAGAAGGTTATTTTGAATGTTGTAGGTTATTTAGAATGTAGCAGGTTATTTTGAGTGTAGCATGTTATTTGTGTGTTGCATGTTATTGAATATGAAGCAGGTTATTTAAATCTTAACAGGTATTTTGAAATGCAACTTTATTTCAGGATTTTTGAATTTGCGTTTAAACAAATTTAAAATTCAGCTGAGAAACATAATTCTCTGATTTCTACTGTTGTTTGTATTCAAATATAGATGGGAAGAAGACTTTGCTTTTTTATATCAAGGCTATCAAGTATGCAAAATGGTACAGTATTCAGTGCAATCACCATTAATGTGCAACTTCCTATGTCTGTGTGGCAGTCTGCTTTTAGGTGCTGAATGCATGAAATGAGTCAAGAGGACCACCAATTTCTTTCAACACGGAAGGTTAAGGTCAAAATAAAAACTTTCAATTCTTCATCTAATTGATGCAAACGCTCAAACTCGCATTGTCTTCTTGCGAAACGCACATGTGTAGTCCTTGCTCTGCGTCTTTCCCAACCGATGTAATGACGCACCTCAGTTGGGTGATGATGAGTAGATTCAAACAAAGCACTAATACTATAATGTCAAAATAACCCTTGATTGGGTGACCCAACTTGTGTATGCATAATTTGGAAAAGCAAGAATGTCACAAAAATGATTAAAGTCGCAACAAAATATTATGGAAACATTAAAACTTTTTTTCCAGTTAAAACAGTGGGACACACACAGAGCACAAGGAGATTCCTTCTTGTGAATACTAACTTGGTTATCCAAGGAAATGTTGGGGTTGTCCATCAGAGCCTTCACCATCCTTATGAGGTAGATGGACATTGCCAAGTTTTTACGGCACACATTTACCCGCACCTGCACACAATTGCAATATGTACATCCCCAAAAGCACCAGAGCATCAAAGTGCATGACTGACACTATCTCCACTGTCAATTTGATGGTACAATTCAGTAAAGGCAATACAACATATAACATATGAATAACATATGCATGTAAATAAGTTTCCAGCAAATCATTATCCAGAATGAAAGTTAACAAAATCAAGACTCGTTACCCCCTCGAGGATGAAGATGGCAAAGTGCGACAAAAGTGGAACCAGGGCGACTTCAGTGGCCAAGCTGTGCAAAGCTTTCTGCATAATCATGGAAAACAGATCAGCATTAAAGATGAAAAATTATTAAATCAATAAAGATTAAAATTAAAGATTAAAGGGTGAATGATTAAAGGGTGAATGGTGTGATTGTGAATGATGTGATGTGAATGGGTGACTGTGAATGATTAAAATCATTAAAGATTAAAGGTTGAATGAATGAATGAATGAAAAAGTTAAAGGGTGAGAAAAGTAAAATGGTCCGAGTGAAAAAGCAGGGTTTCAAAGGCACGCTCCATTAAATGTCATTTTTGAGTGTCAATTTACATCATATAATGAGTAGGTTTTTCCCATTGGACTAATGTTTTCAGGAATTATATGAATGTTTCTACAAAACAAATAACAATGTGCACGGCATTGGCGTGTCACTTTACTTTGCCAAAACTCACGCTGTAGTGATTCTAGCTTGTAGCAAGTTTTGCCTTTTAAAGAGAAACCAGCTCGTTAGCAAGGCCGGGAGTTAAAGCCATTGGTTTTGAAAATGGCAACACAGACTGGTGATTTTATTTTTGCAAATTACAATCCGTTTTATTTATTTATTAAATCCGTTAATTAGGTGTGGATGTATGGTGTTATCAGCAAACCGTTGATCAAACCCAAGAGGAGTTGAGTTATCAGATTATAATTCAAATTAAGTCATACATACAGAAATCTTTCGATATAGTGATGAATACCGAAAACCAACAGCCATGCACAGCAATCAAGATCAGTGAGGGGTGTTTTCTGGAGCAAGCAAGAAGCCGCAAAATAACAGTAACAACAACAGTGAAGTGAAGTAACACAGTGAAAATAACACAAGTGAAACAATAGTGAAAGAACAGCGAAGACACACCTTCCAAAAGTGCACAGAGTGCCCCTTTCTAGTTACCCTGCGCTCGCAAAGCGAAAAGCGGGGTTAAGCATTCAGGTACGTAAGTACGTACGTGTCAGCATTTCAGTAAAGTAAAGTGTGTGCAGTCAGCATTTTAAAAATTCATTTTCTCGGCAAACGTTGGTCCGATTGACATGAAATTTTCACCACTGGAGGGCCTCCTCCTGTAGAATATTTTAGTGAATATTATGACGTCACAGGTCACGTGGTACGCGCGCCATCTTGGAAAAAAAAAACTTTGCACCTCCATATCTCAAAACCCGCTGCACAGGAATAATTGAGACAGGTTTCATTGCAAAGAACTCTCCATGCAGAATAACACATGTGAATTATGACTTCATAGGTGCCACCATTATGATCGACGAGTAGAAAACTTTATCCGATCAGGATGAAATTTCTTGAGCATCTTCTCGGTATAAATTGATGCAGAAATAAAATTATAATGACGTCGTAGGTCACGTGGTTCGGCCGCCATATTGTTTTGAGTGAAAAGCCTGAAAAACCACTAAAATCCCATTTTCTCCAAAACGCCTGAACAGATCGAGACCAAACTTTGCAGGCAGAATCGCATACCCAGGACGAACAAAAACGTCAATGGGCATGATGTCATCCGTCACATGGTTTCAGAGTTATGACGTTTTTAAGCATAAACTTTTAAAACCAAGCTCCTCCCTCATTTTTGATCCTATCAAGGGAAAACTTCACAGATGTGTTCACCATATCAGTCTACTACAATCACCTTTTGGAATTTGCGATAAGTGACGTGGTTTGGCAGATATTTTAAATAAGCGAAAATATTTAAAAATCGATATCTCTTGAACCGCTTCATTGATCGACGTGAGACTTTATATTATAGTCGAGGTAATTAAGTTTAACAAGTGTGCAAAATTTCAAGATGATTGGATGTACGGTCTGGAAGCCAGAAGTTGTTATTGCGTGAAGAAGAAGAGGCTTATAGAGTGGGTCTGGAATTAATTATCACACTGCACATGACGAGCAGGCAAAGTACGGAGCGACCTCACGGGGTCATTTTGACCTCAAATAAAATTCTTATTTCAGATTTGTCAATCACTGAGGTATATTAACACACGACCAAAACAGATTTGGCGAAATTCCGACGATTTTTGATGTAAATATAACATTTGTGTCTGCATTTCAGTAAAGTAAAGTGTGTGCCGTGTCAGCATTTTAAAAATGCATTTTCTCGGCAACCGTTGGTCCGATTGACACTACATTTTCACCATAGGAGCGCCTCCTCCTTTAGAATATTTTAATGATAATCATGACATCATAGGTCATGTGTTACAGGCGCCATCTTGGAAAAACAGAAAAACGTTGCACCTCTATATCTCCAAAACCGCTCTGGAAAAAATTGAAACGTGGCTCATTGTAAATAACTCCATACGGGGAATAGGTGTTGTTAACGATGACGTCATTGGTGCCATAATTATGACATCATAATTCGACAGGGACAACGCTTAGTCTGATCAGTTTGAAATTTATTGAGCATGATCTATGCAACAAATATTTAGAGAATATAAATTTATGATGTCATCGTTCACGTGGTCTGGCAGCCATATTGGATCAAAAAAAAAGAAAAGTTCAAAAACAGAAGAGTTGGCTCACACCAAGTTGACTGCGCAGGGTAAGTATTCTATGAATACCATCTAGTTAGTCACTTTTTGAAAGATTAAGAGCAAGTGAACATTTGCCAATTACATATGCAATAACAGGAACGGTACTCGGTAGAGCGCATACCCCCGCCAGACTGAACAATTTACATTTTGTATCGTCTGATAGGCCAGATCGGCATCCAGACCTTAACCAAAATCTAATCAGCTTGTTCTTGTCACCTACGCAAGGCATCCACCACGTTTTGTCTTAATGCGTCCAGAACTTTTTGAAATAACATGCTATATGTCGTTTTAAGTCCATCTCTCAAGATGGTGAAGAATCACTTAAGAATTAAAAAATTATCGTATCTGGATCGAGACCTTGACCAAAATCTATTCAATTCGTCCTTGTCACACACCCAACATGTACACCAAGCTTCGTCCGAATCCGTCCATAACCTTTTGAGATATTGTGCAATATATATATTTTTGGCCGTATCTTTCAATAGTGAATAATCACATTAAAAATTATCGTATACGCATCTGGATCTTCACCAAAATCGAATCAATTAATCCTTGTCAAACACCAAACCTGTCCACCAAGTTTCGCCTGAATCTGTCCATAACTTTTGAAGATATCTTGCTCAAAGACAGACAGAAAAACAATCAGAAAAAGAGGGGAGAAAAGTAACCTGCATCTACCTTCGGAGGCGGAGACAATAACCACCTTTAAAACAATGAATAAATACAATATCAGTGCTTTGTCTCCTCCCCTCCACATTCTTGTCATTCTCATTCTTCCCTCCAGCTCTTCAAGACAGATATTCATCTACATCTCAGATAATCCCCCATCCAAATCCATGATCTCTTCGACCTCCGTTAAGCTATCCCTCCACCTCCACACCTCCCTCCCCTTCCTAATACTGTATATATATTTTTAAGTTTGTTTTTGCTGAGAGTCTGCTTCTGTATCAATATTGTCCACACCTGCATCCTCTCCTACCCCTCATTCTTACCCACATCCCAATAGTTTGTCCATCTTTATATATTTTGTCTCTTGGCCCTGCTGTCCCCTTCCTCTCTTTCTGCTGTTCTTTTTGTTATTTTGCATCCTGATCCATTCTGTATTATAGCTCTTCCACAAGCCTTGACTTTGTATAAAAAAAACATTAACTGTTTTTTAAAAGTTTTATCTCTCTCAGTAGATCAATACAAGAAGAAGCATAAAGAGGATTTCAAGATGTGCATATCAACGGGAGGACAGAGAGAGCAGAGGGAGCAATATCGAAAAATAAATGGTAGAAAACAGAGACCATTGACCTGCCTGTGATATGAGACCATCAGACCCTGTGCTTCAGCATCATCATGGAAGATCCCAATAACGTTGAGAAGTTTAGACCCCACATAGTCCAAGAGAGACAGATGAGGGGTCCCAGTCAATAGGGGAGAGCAGTACTCCATTGAGCTTTGGACAAAGGTCTTGTAGACTGTGTACTATGATTTTCCAAGGAAAGATTGGATTGTCATCGGATACCCAGTCTTTGGCTGGCTTTGGAGGACAGCGGCAGCTTGGGCATTTTGCTACATCCACATAACATTACAATATCACGGCTCAAGAGGCTAGTGATGGGCTCATTTAAAGTTCAATTAATTCACATATACAAACCACACAGCTGCTCTTCCCAACAGTGCACAGCATGCCCAGCTGCTATTAAAAACTCTGCTCAACTAATTGAGCCACAAAATGTAATTCGCAAATTAATATGATGACATTAAATCACAAAAAAAAGAAAATAATGAGGAACTCCACATGTGATAAACACGAAAACACTAATAGGGCATGTTCCTAAAGCACTATTAGGGCATGTGCAGGGCTGTGGAGAGTCATAAGGGGTCCCGGCGCAATACTACGTGTAATGCCTCCTTCATCCGGGCCCACTTAAAACATTTTTTTAATTAAAGAACCCATACAGAGTAAATTGATGTAGGTTCTTATGATTTATGCAGTTGAACTAAATCAGTAAAAGTTTATAAGTTAAAAAGCTGAACTTACAAGTCGGTAGAACCAACTTTTTGACGAAGAATCCACTCACCTTGTTCACGGCAGATGTTGAAGTGAAGAAGAAACTTGAAAATCACCACATGACCTCAACCGTCCGAATGGTGAAATGGTCTGTTGACCAATCCGGGCGTCCCGTGACATTTGCAGACGAATGATGTGACATTTGAATCGTCCAGCTCATGAAGAGGCTTTGGACGCTGCTGTATACACACTTGAACCTGCATGGTCACAGCTTTGATAACAGTCAAGTGGTCATCTTAGACAAAGAAAACAGTGGTTTGCTCCTGGTGTAAAGAATCCATTTGGGGAGCAATTGAATCACAATTTCTCAACAAAAGGGGCGGTTTATGATTTAATCTGTCAAGGACGTGGGACAAGGCCATTACATCTCTCGCACATCGTCTGCAATAGTCACGGGATGCTCGGATTGGTCAATAGACGAATGCAACCTACCAAAGGTTGAGATCACGTGGCGATTTTCAAGCTTCTTCTTCACTTCAACATCTGCCATGAACAAGGCGAGTGGATTCTCACTAAAACATTGGCTCCACCAGACTCGTAAGTCCAGCTTAAGTCCAGCTTCAATTATAAACTTTTACTGGACCTATATGGAGGTTTCCGTATTTTCGTCGACAGAAATACATACCATGTTTAAGGGAAATTGAGGGTGTTATTCACTTATTCCTACATGCTGATACATCATCACACGATTATCATTATGTAAATTGTTCCCACAGCCGAGGAATCGCCCAAAGTGTCTTGGAGGAAGACACAAAATAAAGGTGCCCCTGGTGTTTTATCGTCACAAACAATCATTATATGAAACAAAAGATTGAAGGAATAATTACGGGGCCCTATTTGGTCAGGGTCGGGGTCGGGGCCCTGGGGTAGCCACCCAACCTGCCTAGAGTCCCTGTATAGAGAGAGTTGCGACATGAAGAGTCTGAAAAAAAATTGGTCACGTGGTCTGTGGACGCCATGTTGTTTCCTGTCCGATCTTCGCGTGTTTCAGGCCTTGCATTGAATACATACGAGGAACGCTCTATTTTATTGTCTGGCTTTGTTTGTTGTCTTCAATAATACTTAATAATGTGAGTATTGTCTTTAATACTCACACTCATTCTAATGACGCCAAATACTTAAGATCACACGCTGATAAGACTCTCCTTGTCTGTAATAGAACCCATATGCCATACGGGGACAAAGCCTTTTGCAACTCAGTACCTGCCCTCTGGAACAAACTACCTATAACTATTCGGACCTCACACAACATAAAAACTTTCAAATCAAAACTCAAAACATTTATTTCCAAAGTAACTTAATTGTATTTTTTGAAAAGTAGCTTTAAGTCGTATTCTTCTAAGATTGTGTAATGTAAGTTGTAGTCTTCAAGATATGTTGTGAAGCGCTTTGTTCATTTCATGCTAAGGCGCTATATAAATACTGTTATTATTGTTATTATTATTATGTACATGTATGTAATTTGGAATAGTTTAGATGTACACCATCGGGGAGAGTGGGGTAAGATGAGCCATTTTTCAGTAATGCCCTTCTGGACATCAAATATAAAGTGCTGTGCATCAGAGCCATAATGATTATGATGGTGTAATTACTTGCTTCTCCCCTCATACACATGTTACCATTTCATTTTCATGTAATTAATTAGCAGAGGCCTTCAAAAAAAAGTTGTCTAATGGCTCATTTTGCCCCAATGATGGGGCAAGTTGATCATGGGTTCGGGGTAACTTGAGCCAGTGGGTAAGTTGAGCCACAAGAAAAAAAACAGCATGAAACATTTTGTGTCCCATCAAATTCACCGGCTCAATACAGGACAGAACAGCAATAAAACAAGTTTGAGACAAAAAGTTTAAGTCCAGATCCACTGGAAAAGCTTATTATTGATAAAACACTGAGAAAACCCATTGAAACTGGGAATGCATGAAGTATTAATTAATACACATTTTTTAAACAATCACGCAAATGCTGTTGCTTATAGCTTTAACAATGCAAAACAAGACAAAGTAGTTTCCTGTAAATGTTCACGTTTTTCAGATCAGATTTTTCAGTTCAATAATTGAAACTTGATATATGCTCTTCCCTTGTGTGAAATTTACGCACATGTAAGCACCTCGTGTCTATTACAAAGTAGCATGATGTAATTGATCTAATGAAATTTAACAGTTTGAACTGAAATAATTATACATGTATTGTGTTCTGATTATTAGTAAGACACATGAATTATCAGTAAACTTTGGCTGAATGTTCATACATATGTAATCGTCAAGATTTATCAGTCAGATATGCTGATGAACTGTTTGTATTTCAAATAATTATGAAGAACAACCACGTGCTGTCTTCCTTTTATCGTCCCAAGGCATTTTTCCATTTACCTGTGATTAATGCAAAAATATTTACATAAATCATTCTTAGGAATAGGACTTAGATCTATACACAGGTATCGGTGTTACAAGAACTACAGTTTTCAACTCCAACTTGCGTATAAAGCAGTTACTTTATCTTGCACACATGTTCATGGGGTAAGATGAGCCATGGCTCAACTTGACCCGACCCAATTGATCATCTTACCCCACGGGCGCCACTTTGAATATAAACATGCTCATTTCACGTATTGATTCAATTTACAATTCATACTCTCAGGTAAATAATCTACACCATTCATGTTCACATTACTACATAAACAATTCATTAAGCTTCCATGAATTCTATTGTTATCACCCTCAAAACACCATAACTCAAAGTTTGGGAAATTCTGAAAAAAATACAAATTTCATTAGATCTTACTTACCCCTTAGTCTAGTAGGAAGACTAGGTCCCCCTGCACCCCCCGGAGATATACTTCTAATCAGTGTTTCTAGATTGGAAAAAATGTGTAGAAAATGACTAGCTATGGCCCCAAGCTGAAAAAATGTCCCACATACCATTTTTATGCAAATTACTGCTGCAAATTTTATGCAAAATTATGCAAATTTTATGCAAATTTTTGATGAGGAGTAGAGTTGAGGGGTCTTTGAGGGCTTCATCGAGGTGCTCTCGGTTGCAAGACTGGGTCATTCTGAGAAGCACAGCAGGGTCAGAGATCATGATGTTCTCCTCCTCAGTGAATCTCTCCATCAACAGCCTCTCCATTGCCTCACACACTGTTTTGAGGCAAAAGAGGGACTTTGCGTAGGCCTTTCCACTGAGAACACCTTTGAGAGATCCACTTGTTACTAGTTGTGCCTCAAAGAGAATCTCTGCATATCCAGAACCACGCATCTTGTGTCCAGTGAGCATCCCGATGTAGTTCATGGATGTGTGGAAGGGTCCAATCGTTACTACATGACTAGCAAATTCATTTGGCCAGCGCCAGATGATGGGAAGGGCTTTCATGCAGACACCCAGATCAAATGTATTCAGGACCCATCTCTGACCCACCTCAGCAGTTGCTGCCTCGGAACGCTTCAGTAGCTCACGAACAACTGCGTTGTCTGTGATCGGTCTGTGCCTGGTGCCTGCATGGCATGGCAATGGCCTGCAGCCTGTGCCTGGGCTAGGGGGTTTCACCTCTGCAACTGGTTCTCCCCCACCCAGCAAATCAACAGTCGACTACTGCACGCCTATCCACCAACCGATCACAGACAACGCAGTTGTTCGTGAGCTACTGAAGCGTTCCGAGGCAGCAACTGCTGAGGTGGGTCAGAGATGGGTCCTGAATACATTTGATCTGGGTGTCTGCATGAAAGCCCTTCCCATCATCTGGCGCTGGCCAAATGAATTTGCTAGTCATGTAGTAACGATTGGACCCTTCCACACATCCATGAACTACATCGGGATGCTCACTGGACACAAGATGCGTGGTTCTGGATATGCAGAGATTCTCTTTGAGGCACAACTAGTAACAAGTGGATCTCTCAAAGGTGTTCTCAGTGGAAAGGCCTACGCAAAGTCCCTCTTTTGCCTCAAAACAGTGTGTGAGGCAATGGAGAGGCTGTTGATGGAGAGATTCACTGAGGAGGAGAACATCATGATCTCTGACCCTGCTGTGCTTCTCAGAATGACCCAGTCTTGCAACCGAGAGCACCTCGATGAAGCCCTCAAAGACCCCTCAACTCTACTCCTCATCAAAAATTTGCATAAAATTTGCATAATTTTGCATAAAATTTGCAGCAGTAATTTGCATAAAAATGGTATGTGGGACATTTTTTCAGCTTGGGGCCATAGCTAGTCATTTTCTACACATTTTTTCCAATCTAGAAACACTGATTAGAAGTATATCTCCGGGGGGTGCAGGGGGACCTAGTCTTCCTACTAGACTACCTGCTTCATATTCCTCTGCATGTGTACTCAGGAAAAATGACGGTTGCTATGAAAGTATAGATGGTGCTCTCACACCTTCAAATATTTCACTTTCTAAGAAACATGGGGTGGCTCAACTTACCCCACTCTCCCCTACAACTAATTGTACATTGCTATGAAAAACGGGTATGTTTTACATGCATAGGGCCTACTCTTCCATTGCAAGTCTGGATTACAATTTCTGGGCCTTTTATATAATTACAATTTAATTGTGCATATGTATTTCTCCCGGTGCGCCGACATGAAAAGTTAAATTACTTCTTAATTTTCATATTTAAAATCAACATTTCTGTCATTTGTCAAGATGGTTTTAAGGCAATCTTGTTATAATAATAGGAATTTATATTGCGTAAATTGCAGGAGCCTCTAAGCGCTTAGAAAAGAGAACAAAGCCAAAGAGATGAATATACAAATACAAATTATACAAGAAGAAAACTTATAGTGTAGCAGCATAGCAAACCTGTTGTGCATTTTGTGATACAAGCACCAAATTTGGCACAAATGTACATTAATATGTTGCGAACATTTTCAGATATTGGGCCACTTGAAATTCCGTAATTTTTTTTTTCAAATTTTTTCAAATTTCGTAATTTCAAATTTTTCGGGTGACACCGTCACAATTTCGGTCTTCGAGGCCGGCCGATATAGTGGGGCGGCTTAGCCCAAATATTCAAAAGAATTGTGCATTTTGTGATACAAGCACCAAATTTGGCACAAATGTACATTAATATGTTGCGAACATTGTGTGGTCAGCAATGAAGACGAGAGTCTGAATTACATGTATGCAAAAGACCTTGTGAACCAGTGAAGCAAATACACGGGTAAGCATGAATTAAATCTAGGGCATGATATAATTTCCATGATGTTTACCTCGACACTCAATGGTGGAAGGAGGTAATGTTTTGATCCCAGCTTGTCTGTATGTCTGTTTGTCTGTTAGTCCACAAAATTCCAGACAAAGCTTGTAGTAGTGGTAGTTGTAGTGGTAGTGGTGATAACAGAAATTGTTATATAGAACTGAACTTATATTATTATTATATGCAGAAAATAACTTCATTTCTATATGCCCTGCAGTGGACAGGTTAATTGGTTTATGCACTGAAGGGGTCACCCTGGTGTGCACTGCTGTGTTCTGCCTCACTGAGTTGTTCAGGTATGATGTACTCAGCACAAGCTTCCGGTCGGCCCGGAGGTGGGGGTGCGGGGCCTGTCACGGAACGTCAAAACAAACGGCCTGCCGGGGCTGCCCAAAAGTCGGGCGTGAGGGGCGCGTCCACTAATGGAACGCCTCTCGCTTCCCAGATCGAGGGCCACGTGGTCAGGAGAACCTCGTCCCTTCCGGTCACACTTTGCCTATCGGCCGGCCTCGAAGACCGAAATTGTGACGGTGTCACCCGAAAAATTTGAAATTACGAAATTTGAAAAAATTTGAAAAAAAAAATTACGGAATTTCAAGTGGCCCAATATCTGAAAATGTTCGCAACATATTAATGTACATTTGTGCCAAATTTGGTGCTTGTATCACAAAATGCACAATTCTTTTGAATATTTGGGCTAAGCCGCCCCACTATTAAGATATAATCAGATGTAGGCATTTTCAAATAAATGAGTCTTTAACAGAGATTTGAAAATGTTCACATTGTCGGCTTTGTGTGCATGCATGCTAGTCAAGAAAGTAAGACGCAAGAGAGCGAGGTAGTCCAGAAAATGATAGGCACTTCCTGTCCCCTCTTTCCCTTTTATTCCTTTTCCCCCTCTCCTCCCTCTCCTCCCTCTCCTCCCCACATAAAACTACATTTCTGAACAAAGATTATTGCAATAAACAAAATCCGATTCTTATCTTGGACTAAGAGAAAATCATATCAAAAGCGAGGGGCACGTTACAAATCATAAATTACACAATGTAGGCACTCAAATTTTGTACTAGGTTATGCACAATGTATACACACTAGCGGGCAGTGCACTAGTGCGTGGCACAAACAATGGAAACAAAATGGCTTCTAATTCCGGGTTGTCGTAACTCTCTCTATACAGGGACTCTAAACCTGCCGCCTCACCCCTCCCCTCTCAGTGCCCCTGGGCATGTGTATGTGAAGATGGCTGCACAACTGCTGGAGCATCTTATAAGATAAAAGTCACTTCCCTGAGTGAGCAGAAAGGTGGTGATTACACCAGCAGTTAGTTGACAAAGCAATAAAAATGCAGATTATAGCTTTGTCGTTTACACTATTAGACTGAATTCAAAGTAAATGTTTTCATAATACATGTACCTAACAATTTCCAGAAAAAAAAAACATGCTGTGTGTCCTTTAAAGGAAAGCCGACATCGAAAATGACCCTCCTCATATTAAAGATAACAGCAAAGGCCATGTTTTCTTGATAATATAACCATCTTGATATTGTTGCGGATATGGGATTTGGCCTCCATCCATATCCGCTTGTAAATATTCCCCTATTTCCCCAATACTCCCCAACTATCCCCAATCCCCCATTCCCTAGTCCCATTGTCTGTAAATAACACTCTGTAGCCCCGACCTTCCCCTTTTTCCCCCATTAAATGTCGTGCCCAGGTTCACCGCATCTCACGTAGACAACTATAGGACATCTTGCTAGTTATTCTTAGTCTATGTCAGTTAAGGACTCGTTTCCATTAATTCTGACTCTTCGTTGCACCAGAATGTGATTGTATGGCACCAGTAGTAAGTTTAGGACCTCCCAATACCTCCCCACAATCTCATCTCCGCATCCTCCCATCATCTCATGAAACAACACCAACAACAACAACAGCGGCGCGGGGAGTGCGCGTCCTCACTCCGGCTTGGTTAGCCGCCATTGACCATGTGCTCCGACGGGGTTACCACACAGGGGCTGACTGTCAGCTCCTCGTCAAGGGCGGAGCCCGGTAACCCCCCCGCACCCAATAAGAAGCGGCGGACCGATTCCATCTGGGGCGGAGCTAACGAGCCGAGGGCGTGTCACTCCCCGCTGGATATACGCAGCGACTTACCGGAGGTGACGTCAGATGCGCCTCAGCTACGAAGGAGAAAGGACGTCACCTCCTAGCGCTGAGAGATACCTCCCGCATCTCTGGACCGGACCGGGTCGATTCTGCCCCTGAGCCAAGGTGCACCTTGAGCCATCGACTAACTGCCCCTCCTTGCCATCAATCCCTGTGTGAGTCAGCCTTGTCCCGTTTGTCTGTGGTCTGTCAGGGCTAAGATAAGACCGTGTATAAGTGCCCACCTTTCTGTGCTGTACCTCTTGTCAGTGTAATCTAAACGTTCTGCATATCCCATATTATAACCTCCTCCGGAGGTCTTGAGAACTGTACCCCTGGTGTCGTGTCATTTATCCCAGCCGTTGTGTCCTTTCCTTCATTGATCTAGCGTAGCGCGATTCGGCCAAAGTTCGAGTATAATCGGGTAACTTGTGCGAACACGGCGGCCATTCCGCTCGGCCCACCATAACATCTAAGTCGTGTCCGTAACAATTGGTGTCGGGAACTGGGATCGGTCCCGGAGCGCGTTTCACGCGCTCGAAATTATAACGGCGAAATTTAATTGTGTTTTACAAAAAAAAATAAAAACCCGAATTTTGAAAGTCGCGCTATGGCAGACCAAGACGGCTGGGTTCCGGTAGAGGAGAGTGAGGCAGGGTCGATCCAGGACCAAATTGAGGGACATGAGGAGAGCGAAGCAGTGAGGGTAGCAGGGTCGCAAAATGGCGTCGTCACGCACGAGGTTGCGGGCGCGCAAAATGGCGCCTTGCACATGGCCACGGCGACCACGCCCGCGACCGTAGTAGCGCCGCTGGTAGATTTGAACCTTTTTTTAATACAAATGAAGGCCCTTATGGCCCAGAATAGCGAGAAATTGAGGGATGACATGGGAAACCAGATCGGGGGTTTAAGGGATGACATGGGAAACCAGATCGGGGGTTTAAGGAATGACATGGGGGCCCAGATCGGGGGGTTAGGGAGTAGAATAGAGGGATTAGACAATAGATTAGGGGAAATACAGGAGGGGTTAATGGGGGTAGAAAACAGAATGGCCGTTCAGGAGAATCAAATGGAAGGGATGAAAAAGGGGTTAGAGGGGTTAGAAAACAGTATGGAAGGCAAATTGAGGGACATGAGGGACCAAGCGGAAAGGGAAGTTGAACAAATGGGGCAGCAGATAGAGGGGGTCAGAATGGGGGTAGAAACTAAACTGGATGCTCACAGGGAGGAAATGGAGCAGATGAGGGTGGCATCTGGGCAGGAGATGCAAGTGATGGGAGAAGAGATCAGAAGAGGGGTGAGTGAGGAGGTCGGAGGAGTGCGCGAGGAGGTGAGGCACTGTAAGGAGCACATGGAGAAGGAGGTGAGAAAGGGGACTGTAAAGTTACAAGGGGGCATAGAGGACCTGACGCAGGAGGTGGAACAACTGACAGAGGGACAAAAAGGACTAACGGACCAGGTAAAGAAGAACACAGCGGTAATAGGAGGGTTAAAAGCGACACAAAATGACCTAAAAAATGACTTGGTAGCGACGAAGAGGGAATGTCAGATGGTACGTGAGGGACTGACAACGAGGTTGGACGAGGTGATAGAGGTAATGGAGACGAAGGACCGGCAGGTGAGGACGCACATGGAAACGGTCAAGGTAGCCTTAGAGGACGAGCTTGAGGAGACGTACCGGGAAATAAAAGAGGTGAAGCAGAAATTAGAAGAAGTGGAAGAAGGGGTGAGCGAAATTAAGAAGCGACGGAGAGGGGATAAGAAAGAGATAAAAGAGGAAGTAAAAGAATTGGTCCAAAGTCTGTGTTTGGATCGTGATGATGTGCTCATTAACCGGATGAGGGATTCGCAGGTGATGGAGGAGAAGCGAAGAGGAAGAGGACCCGGTGTAAGTGGTGACCAATATGGTCGTGCGTATGATGCGCCAGGTGATTTAATGAGCTTGGGGGTCGAGATGGACCCGGGTGTTCGTGAGAGGCCGTTGGTGAAGTGTGCGACAGGTCTGGTGTGCGAAAAAGGAGGTGTGCGAGAAAGTCCGACTCTGGGGTGTGTGAGGATGCCAAGGAGTGAGGGTGCTGGCGAGAGTGAGTCGGTCGTAGCGCGTGTGCGAGGGAGCACATGGAAGCGCGGTGTGGTAAGTGTTACAGAGGGTGTGACGGGAGAGTGTGCGCAAGAGTGTGCGCGAGAGAGGTGTGTAACGGACGGGTGCATGAGGAAAGAGTGCGCTGTCGGGAGTAAGGGTGAGTGCGTTGTCAAGAGTGGTGGTGAGAGTAGTGAGAGTGACAAGGAGCGTGAGTTGGTTGTGACAGGTGAGCGAGGATGTACACCTGGAATGGAAGGATGCACACCTGGAATGGTAGAGCGTGAGTGGGAATGCACGCTGGAATTGGTAGTGAGGCACGTGGTTGGGTGTGCGAGTGAGGGCACACCTGTGATTGTCACAGAGGAGGTGACCGAGGAGGGGGCGCGAAGAGGTGTGTTGGTGAGGTGTGCGAGCGACGAATGTGTGCCAAGGTGTTCGGTGGTCAGGTGTGTGACCAAGTCGGTGAGCGGAATGAGGGTACCTGGGTGTGTAAGGAAAGGTATGAGCAATCAAGGGGTAGCGTATGCATGTAAGCATCCAGGTGAAGCATCGACGGTAACCGGGTTAAAGGTTAGGTCGACTTTTAGCCGAAGCGGGCCCTCGGTGCGTGCCGGGCTTCGCGTGCCGCGAGAACCAGCGGGGATCCGAGCCACGGCGGGTTCGAAAGGACCGCCGTGCGCGATCCACGCTGGGCCTCGCGTGGAACGGCCGCGTCCGGGCTCCACTAGGCGGAGCGGGCAGCCCGATAGGAAGGGTCGTCATGGCGACCACTTTTTGTTGAGGCATTCCGGCAGGTCGAGATCGGGCCATGGGATGGCTCTGTGCCGAGATGGTGCGTGGGATCTCGGCCCGGGTAAACCTCCTTCCCTGCACCGAATGCGGGACGTGTCCAGCCGCTGGCACCAAACAACCCGCATTCATGGCTTGGCTTTACGAAGCCGGGCTTTGGACAGGAATTGGCGCACCGAGAGGCATTAGTGAGTAGACTGTGTGATGAGGTTAGTGTTTTGGACCCAAAATTAGAAAAAAACAAAATTTGATGATTGGCAAAGGATTGGCAGTAATGATTGGCAGATGATGGGCAGTGATTGGCAAATTTTTGATTTGTTGAAATTTGATGTGCAAAATTGGTAGTGGGAGATGCCCGATGTGGTGGGATGGCAACTCTGTCATCCCTCACAAAAGGGGGGCAAATGCGCTATAGCTTATGGGGTGATGGCAGTGAAAACTAGCCCGGGTGGGTTAGGTTATATTAATAGGGATCTAGCGAAGATGACATTAGGTGACGTTAAGTTTAGTTAGTGACTGATACCTGTAGTGGGGACGCAGGTAGTTTAATGTGGATGATAATGACGAGGGAGCGCAATAGTTTAAAGGGGCGACTGGGAAGCGCAAGTTTCAGAGGGGAGTAGTTAGATGAGATGATGCTGTGTGAGAGCTGGACAGGTGTGTGGAGCAGTGTATGAGTAGTGAGTGTTGTGGATCAGCGCGAATGCGCTTGGGGAGAGAAGGGTGCAGGTGGCACCAGGTGTGAGAGCACAGGTGTGCAAGTGCAGGTGTGTGGAATATATGGAGCAGAGAATGAGTGGTGTGGAGAGAGTTGGAGTAAGTGGTGCGGAGTGGTGTGCATGGTGCGAAGGTGTGGATGGGGGAAGAGTGGACCCCTTTCACGAGTACCCGGGGCGGGTAGTGTAAGTGTTAGGTAGAGGGTATAGGTAAATTGTGGTTGGATATTGGCATTTGTGGTGCGGTTGCAGAATGGTATTGTGGATGGGTGCATTAGTGTTGTGGAAATGGCTGGGCGTGTAGCCTGTTAGTGTGTGTAGTTGGTTGGGCACTCCACCACTGTGAGGATGTCGGCCAGGTGAGGCCGCAGGTGGGCTCTGGGAGCCGGTAGAGTTGTGGATGGGGCCCGAGGATCCGGAGGACGGACCCGGGTAGCCCAGTGCCAGAGAGGGCACCGAGTGGGGAGAGCGCCAGAGGGCCTTCCCCAGGTAGATAGGTTAGGGTAAGGAGCGGGTAAGCTCGGAGGCAACTGCAGTGGTGGAGGTGTGCAGGTGGGTAGACTTGCTGGGAGAGCTACACGTCGCAGCCCAGAAATTGTGCGAGGGCACCGGGAGATGAATCGGGGGAGTGAGACCCCAAATTGAAAAGCACCACAGTTTGGTCAATGGGAATTGGTTTTTAGAACCCATAGTGTAAGAGGGCCAATGGTTTGGCAGGAGAAAGACCCCGGGTAATGTAAAGTTGTTAAAGTCATTTAGGAAATAGTTAGGATTGATGAACCTGTCGCACCATACGCAGCCACTTACCTGTGGTGATGATGATGACACCACACCTGTGTTTTCTTTGTTCTGTGTGCAGGAAATGAGAATTGCTGTGTGGATTGGTGAGACGCATCACGACGTGGATGAGACATTGGGGTGATTCCATCTCTCCCTCCTTAGGAGGGACTGATGATGAATTGGTGATGGCAAATTTTGATGTTGAGTTGGAGATGGCAAATTGTGATGAGAGTTGGAAATGGCAAATTTGATTGGTTAGGAGGGAGAGAAGACGAATTTGGTTTATGGGAGGAACGGGGAAGACAGTAGGGACGTTTGTTGATTTGTAAAGTAGATGTTTGTGGGTAGTGTTGTGTTTTGTGGATACAGTAAGGGGTAAGGGAGGGGCAATGTAGGTTACCTGGTGGGGGGGGGGGCGTACGGTAGGAACGTACCTGTCTCACCTGGTTCCCATGTGCCCCCAGTGTGCATTACCTTATATTGCGTGCACTTTTGCGCCCTTACCACCTTACTCACTTGTCTTCTTCTTTTGTCTCCCACCTCCGAGGATCTGGCTTTGGGGCAGAGAGAGAGGAGAGAGAGGTGCTGGCTCCGCAGTTGTGGGCCTGCACTTTCGCTGCTTGCTGCCGGGATCGATACACCATATGGACCGCAATTTTTGTGGCCGCCCACCATGGACCGCAGTTCTCTTGCGGGCAAGCACCACCCGTTGATGGACCTATGGGTCAACGTGGCACCTATGCCATACAGGTGAACCACTAATAGTTGGCCCCCCTGACGGCCACAATACAGAAATGGACGCGGTTGGCGCCTTTCTTTATTTTTGAAAGAAGCCAGAAGGCCAAGTGCACCACACGAAGGCAAGACCAGCGGCAGAACATCGGCCGGCTGCGACACCACCGGTGATTGTTGAACACTTTATTGGTGCACCGGATGGTGCTGACTGTACATGATGGGGTGGTGCTTTTGGTGCTTGGAAGGGGTGCTCTGCACATTATTAAAGGCCGTAAGGCCACAGAGCACTCGTGGGTTGGTGTATCGATGCTGGCATGCGTGCTCTCTCTATGCATAACATCTGCATGTGTTCCTCCAAAAACAGGTCCTGGATCGTAGTGTAAATATCAGCGTAGTCTTGTGTAAATAATGCTCCCTACCGGCTGTATGTTTAGTTTGAGAATTCTTTCCGCGATTCGGTTATCCTGTGGGTGTGTTTCTGTGAGGAGAAGGGTGCAACGTCGCAGGGGGACATATTTACTCATTTGTGAACATCGGTAAAACTGTCGCACTCAGGGTTGAGTTAATAGTAGAGGGAACTACATCTGAGTGCCACACTAACGTAGGTAAAGATTTATCGGGTCGGGACGCCCCGAGGTAGAGAAGGGTGCAATGTTGCGGATATGGGATTTGGCCTCCATCCATATCCGCTTGTAAATATTCCCCTATTTCCCCAATACTCCCCAACTATCCCCAATCCCCCATTCCCTAGTCCCATTGTCTGTAAATAACACTCTGTAGCCCCGACCTTCCCCTTTTTCCCCCATTAAATGTCGTGCCCAGGTTCACCGCATCTCACGTAGACAACTATAGGACATCTTGCTAGTTATTCTTAGTCTATGTCAGTTAAGGACTCGTTTCCATTAATTCTGACTCTTCGTTGCACCAGAATGTGATTGTATGGCACCAGTAGTAAGTTTAGGACCTCCCAATACCTCCCCACAATCTCATCTCCGCATCCTCCCATCATCTCATGAAACAACAACACCAACAACAACAACAGCGGCGCGGGGAGTGCGCGTCCTCACACCGGCTTGGTTAGCCGCCATTGACCATGTGCTCCGACGGGGTTACCACACAGGGGCTGACTGTCAGCTCCTCGTCAAGGGCGGAGCCCGGTAACCCCCCCGCACCCAATAAGAAGCGGCGGACCGATTCCATCTGGGGCGGAGCTAACGAGCCGAGGGCGTGTCACTCCCCGCTGGATATACGCAGCGACTTACCGGAGGTGACGTCAGATGCGCCTCAGCTACGAAGGAGAAAGGACGTCACCTCCTAGCGCTGAGAGATACCTCCCGCATCTCTGGACCGGACCGGGTCGATTCTGCCCCTGAGCCAAGGTGCACCTTGAGCCATCGACTACCTGCCCCTCCTTGCCATCAATCCCTGTGTGAGTCAGCCTTGTCCCGTTTGTCTGTGGTCTGTCGGGGCTAAGATAAGACCGTGTATAAGTGCCCACCTTTCTGTGCTGTACCTCTTGTCAGTGTAATCTAAACGTTCTGCATATCCCATATTATAACCTCCTCCGGAGGTCTTGAGAACTGTACCCCTGGTGTCGTGTCATTTATCCCAGCCGTTGTGTCCTTTCCTTCATTGATCTAGCGTAGCGCGATTCGGCCAACGTTCGAGTATAATCGGGTAACTTGTGCGAACACGGCGGCCATTCCGCTCGGCCCACCATAACATCTAAGTCGTGTCCGTAACAATATTATGACCAAAGTTGGTGAAATGAATCGAAAAAGCAAACCCAGAGGTAAGGTTTCCAACTGACTAGGTATCAACACCTTTCATGGGCAGACACAAGACATCATTGAATAAGCATCAAAACTCATTTTTCACCAGAAACAAACAGAACCGAGTGTAAAGAGGTGCTATGGACCACAGAAAATGTGGATAGAGATTACGCGTCCTTTCTAGTGTGGGATTAAGCAGACAAACTTGTACCAAGTTTGTCTTAGATCCATTCAGCCATTCTTAAGTTGGTGTGGTAACAAAAACCTATCACGGATGCATGGACCGACAACCCGAAAACATAATGCCTCTGGCTACTTTGCCAGCAGAGGCATAAATTGCAGAATGGTGTAAACAAAAACCCTTATGCATGAAGAACTTCAATGTAGGAGGAGGCCATTGGTTTCATTAAAGCCTGCACAATGGTTGCCAACATGTTGTTTGGCCAAGCTTTTTTTTCTTCTTTTTTTTTTTCTTTTTTGCCATGCTTTATCCTCTTTTTAAATGCTGAGCGTCAAGCAAGGAAGCAGCTCGTACCATTTTAAAAATCTTTGGTATTGACTTGGCCAGTGTTCGAACCATTTACTTCCCAGACTTAGAGCGGATTATCTAACCATTAACATCACTCTAACCATTATATCACATCACATTATGCTCTAACCATTACATCACCCATCACGTTGGGGGGCAGAGGTAGGTTTCATTTTAAAATGGACAAAACAAATTAAAGCACGAAGAGAAATAACATTCAGCCACAGGATAAAGAAGTACATGTACCACTCTTTGGCTCTCCGAGATGCTGACACAGGCTTCAGTTAGAGTTTGGTAAAGCTGCTGCAGTTCCATGGAAGCATGATGGGGTGAAGGAATATGAAATCGTACAAACTCATACCCTAGGAATTGGTATGGTGATGTAAGGCATCAGAGAAAAAAGAAATAAAGAAAAATAAGGATTAGCTTTTTTTTTTTAATCTCAAAGTGACAAGCCAAACATAACGATGGGAAAATGCAATGGAATATGAATGAATGAATGATCGTTTTAAGGCCATTTTCCCCGCTAGAGCAGGGGTTAGCCTTGCGGGTCCCATGACAATCACGGTTCCCTGTTTGAAGCAATGTTTTTTTATGGCCGGATGCCCTTCCTGGCACCAACCCTTAGTTGCCTCTTACGATGCGCAGGGATACGGTGTACCTATTCTAAGCTGGGGTACACACTGGGATCATTCATCCCAGAAAGCTGGTACTCAATTTGCCGACCTCAGAAGGATGACAGGCTGAGTCAACCCCGCTGGTGTTAATTTAGTGATCGACCGGGATTCGAACCCAGGATCCTAGGATCCCAAGCCGGCACCCTAACCACTAAGCCAACGATGGAAAATAAACAGATTTTAATATGGCATTATTAATCGCCAAGATTGTGAGAACCACATAGTGGAAAAGAGAAAACCACAACAACCTTCCTTTAGGAACGAATGATCCTAAAGGAAGGTTGTTTGACCTTGTCAAAAAGGTCAAAGGCTCAGAAAGTCCAAAGTTTCAGCCACAAAGTAGACTTCGAAAGGGACTGCCACAGACCAATTTCTGTATTATGGCCAAACTCAGGCCATGTGATGTGTCCAAATCTTAAATTCCCTCCCAGAGGTGTGGGCAAATACAGACCACTAGACCCAGGCAATCACTTGCGCACACAGCACGTCCCTCTAAGAAAAGGACCCGTTAAAAATATCCCCACAATGGTATAACGAATTATTGATGGCTCTTTTCAGTAATTTTCCACTTGCCTTCATGGTATTTGTCAGCACTGGCCTCATTCACATATTTAGCCTTGGATCGAGCTTACCACTCACTTTAGGTTAGTGAGCGGTAAGCTCAATCCAAGGATCAAGGTTCGAAAGAAGAGAGACTCCAAGCAGACTAGACCATGGTGCGTTGTGGAACATTGCACCATCTGCCTACTCTTTGTAGCAGGGGTCCTGAACAAAAGGGCATGCATGCCTGATCAATATCAAGAACTGCAAACTCCAGGAAGCCACATGCACATCAACTAAAGGAATCGTAATTAGTTTATTTTCCATCATTTAGTCTAATACTACAACTAATATTTATTTAGTGGATGCAATCGTGTTGGTTTCCTTCATATCTGAAGAAAGCCATTCACATGAAACATGCAGACTACCTGGTAAATTATTTTAGTGCAGAGGTTGCTGCCCAAATAGCAACCGCACTCAGTATAGTCTAGAAAGCAATGTAACCTGGTGTCAAGGAACCTCCAGGAAGATAAGACCAATTGCTACAAGGCAGGACTTTGGAATTTGTTGAGGGTCCTGCGGTTTATAGCTGGGTTTGGATTCAAAACCAGGCTAGACAGTTCAGAGGTAAGTGTACATACATCTAGGTTATCCCTCCTGACCTTGTCTCTCCAATTATTCTCACCTTATTTTAGGGTAAGTCTAAGAAAGTCTTTTTGGCCTAAGTCTTTCAGGAACCAGCTGGCCAGATCTGGCAGACATTTGTAATTTGTTGAAGACACTGGTGATAACTTGCCTACTCTTCATGAAATACACGAGCGATCTTTAATGTCTACCAACTAAAGCAAGCACATGTAACATCCAACTTAAAGTCCATCCAAGGGAAGACACACTTTGAAATGCAAGTTCCTGCCTGCAAAGCACCCGTTTAACAGTTATAGTTGAGTCGAGAATAGAATCCAGGCTACACAGCTCAAAGGTCAAAGGTAAGTGTAACCTTTGCACCATCCAAAACCCTTAAAAAGGATATCGCAGACAATCTTAGGAAAGTGTTAGAGCAGGTCATCAAGTGTGATCAGAATCGATATAGCACCACTATTTGTACATTCAATTTCCTACGCACTTATGGAAATCCCAGGTGTCAACCCACATTTAGTGCAATGAATGAGCCTTGCTCTGAAAAAACGGTATCTTGGTGGTGTTGGGTCTCATGGTCTATTGCAGTCCGATGCTAATTTGCTCCTGCAGGAGGCTATTCAATATCTGAGCACATATGGCCTTGGCCAGCTCCTGATGGAGGCTACTGTGGGTGAACCGTGTGGCCTTCCAGAGCTTTTTACCATTTTTTTGAAAATAAAAAAATTCTCAAGTGGACTTTATTTTTTCTTAAGAAAAAAAATTCTTAAGAAGAATAAGTTTTATATGATTTTAGAGGCAATTGAATTGACGAAGTAGAAGTAAGATCAAAGAGAAGCATCAACAAGTATGATTTAAGTAATTGTTGCAGAGAAAGTGAAGAAACATGGACCACTGTTCATTGACTGTGTCCGGTACAGATTATTTGAATGGTTGAGATGAAAGCTATGGAAATAAAGATGACAAAAATATGAAGTTAACTGAGATCAAGATATTGCAAATTACATCGTACCTCCTTTAGCTTGACCACCTGATTTAGCCATGGTTAGCTCACTTTTGGTTGGCTGTTTACTCTCCAGTTCCTTCTCTTTGTTCACTTGGGTGCAAGGGAGAAAAATAAAATGGTTTGAGAATCAATAGTGGTGTTTGGCCCAGAGATGGTTGAAGCTGTGCCAGTGTGTGTGTGTGTGTGTGTGTGTGTGTGTGTGTGTGTGTGTGTGTGTGTGTGTGTGTGTGTGTGTGTGTGTTTAGGGCAGGTGGTGATGTTTTGCTTCTGAATGTGTTTATTAATGAGGTATTGGAATGTGAGAAAGTTTCAGTGTTCCACAAACATGATCCTTACTTTGCATGAAATTGTCCAATGTTAACGGTTGAACTCCATCAATGCAAAGCCAGTGAGCTGTGTACAAAGAGTGCTTATACACCTCACAATCCGAATATTAAAAAAACATCAAATCAGGGGAGAAGCACAATCAAATAGTGATTACATAATGTAATAATAATTGCGATTAATATTATTGTAAATCGTCTTGGCAATGAACAAGATAATAATTATGATTAACAAAATATGGTTGTACCAAGAAAATGCTTCGGCAAAACTGATGTCTGCAACAGAGATGTACATCAGAAACAGAATCATTATAAAATAATAACAATCTGTTCCACAACTTCTGACCTTTCAATGAAACATCCAGTGGGACACGAGGAAGCGGAGCATAAATAATGCTTTTCAAAGCTATCTCAGATTGGTCATAAAAGTAAAGTTCACGTCCTCCCCCACTGGCAGAGCGGAACGGCAAATATTCCGGGCTGTTGCAACCGTACAGCGGCTGGAACAGAAAATAAGCGGCCATGGGGTACACATGATGGAAATAGATGAGAGAGACAAATATGAAAAGGCAGTTGTAATATAAATAATATTATTGTCTTGGCAAAGAACAAGAAAGTGGGTGAACATGCATTTTAAAATTTTTAATTACCTCCGCCACCGAAGGTGGACGGAGTTTATGTTTTCACCCTGTCTTTGTCTGTCTGTCTGTCTGTGAACATGATATCTCAAAACGTTGTAGACAGACTAAGACGAAATTTTGTGGAGAGGTTGGGTGTATGACAAGGACGAAATTTTTGATTTTTGTTAAGATCCGGATCTGGATACTATAATTTTTTAAGTGATTCTTCACCATTGAGAGATAGGGCCATAAACGCTATATATAGCAGGATATCTCAAATAGGTGTGGGAGTATTCAAACAAAACTTGGTGGACGGGTTGGGTGTGCGACAAGGCCAAATTGAGCCGATTTTGGTGAAGATCCGAATTTCTGTTCTGGATCGGATAATTTTTTTTAAAGTGATTCTTCACCATTGAGTGATAGGGCTAAAACTGATATATAACTTGATATCTCCAAAAGTTGCGGACGGATTCGAACGATACTTGGTGGACAGGTTGGGTGTTTAACAAGGCCAAATTGAGCCGATTTTGGTGAAAATCCGAATACGGATACGGATACGATTTTTTAAAAATCTTACAAGTGATTCTTCACCTTTAAGTAATAGGGCCAAAAACGATATAGAGCATATTTCAAAAAGCTGTGGATGGATTATGACAAAACTTGCTAGATGAGTTTGGTGTGCGACAAGGATGAATTGAGCCGATTTTGGTGAAGATCTGAAACCGGATCCAGATCGGATAATTTTTTAAGTGATTCTTCACCATTGATAGGGCTAAAAGTGATATATAGCTTGATATTTCTAAAAGTTGTGGACGGATTCGGATTCGTTATGCATAATGATATTACAAAATAGATACATAAATTGGCTTTTACTGTTTTTTCTAAATTAATGACAAAAATCATTGGAAGTCATGATGGTGCATACACCCTCTCCTCCCCTCCCTCCCCACCCACTAGTTAATTGACCGATACTGATAGTTGAAAAAGATAATTTATTATTGTATTTAACCCGATTGTTCTGGTCATTTCCTGCCCCCTCAGTATCGGTCGTTAAATAAATTGTGTGTCGGAATAAGACGATTAAAACCCCCAAGCTCATAAACAAACTACTGCACTGGCTGTACTTATTTGGAAATTAAAAATGGAAAAAAAGTGTCAAAGAAACTACAAAGTAGCTGTCCGTTGGTTGCTCAGAGACCTGAATGTAAAAAAAATTTAGTGACGTTGAATTTCAAAAAGCGGAATTGTGATAACAGATCGTTATTTAAATTTTACTCCATATCCCTAAAGTGAAACAATAACAATTTCAATAATGCCTCCGGCCACCTTGAGGCAGAGGCATAAAAATAGAGAATTATGATGTGACCCTTATCAGTTTTTAAACTTTAAATTAATACTTGCAGTCATGTTCTAGTAAGTGGAAAATGCAACTCTCAAATGATTTTCCATGATGTTTTTGTGATATAAAGCTAATTAAGTTCGTGTTTGAGATCAGTGAAAGATGACATACTCTATGATTGAGGTGAGATGTGAGTTCAGGAAAATTATCATTTTCTTGACGTTACCTCAACATTTTTAAGCTTGAGAGCAAAGTCGATATCTGCTGCCACTAATTTGCTCCTCTTTCCATGATGCATGAACTTCGAAGCATCCTATATAAACAAACAACACCATGTCAATCCAAAACATGGAGCTGCATATTACTCGTATGACAGAAGAAACGTTCAAATATTATTCAGATTGTATATAAATCTGAATTATATGTCAGATATGCAGAATTTCAAGCAATTAGAAAATCAGGGAAGTGGTCTTCCAGAACAAACGAAACAAACACCATGGCATGAAGTACAAATTAAAGTTACGTCAAAAGAGCCACAGCCATAGATGTGCAGTAAAAAATAAAACACAAATTTACAAATACTAGAGACACCCGTTCTCATGGGGAACGGCTTGAGAGGAGGGGGTTGGGAGGGGAGAGAAGGAGATTGTGGGGAGGTATTGGGAAAGAGCAGGGCAAATATATTTTGTGCTGTGGCTAATAATCCCCACTGTCTGCAGCATGGGTCAGTGCACCAATTGAAATGGGGCATGTGTATAGGCAAAAATCGTAAGTTGTCTCTCCCCTCTCCACCTCACATGGGGGAATGTTCTTTGTGCCCATGACCTGACCCTGGGTACGAAAAATATGTATGCGTATTTTGGTGGAGATCAGCTCAGCCCTGTGTTTTTCTACGATTTTCAGATGTACACACACACACACACACACACACACACACACACATAAAAAGAATTATCTTCTAATATATTGTCGCGTCCGTAGCCAGTTAACAACAGCCTTGGACGAATGAGCCGAACCAGCCTTAACTCCCAAGGCAACCTCCCGATTATGGTAGCTATTACGCGCGCCAGATGGGAGAACCATGAAGCGTTTAACTACACAAAAACAAGGTTTCCGAAACCCAAACCAAGACCGAAACAACAAAAGGTAACTATAATGATTTGTACCAAAATAAGGCGCGGAATGAAAAATCAGGCTGAGGTAAAAGTGCTGCGGTGAGGATCCTCTACACAGACATACAAAACACGCACACAGGGTAAAGTAACAAAATAATAATTCCCCTCCGGCATTTAGCTGTCCCCAAAATGGGTCTTGTTGGTGAGGAAGGCAGTGGTGGGGTCCAGAGCCACCAGGGTGGGAAGCTTGGAAAATAGCGGTAATGCCGTGCGTCGAAAACGCTCGGTAATGAGGCGGGAGGTGAGCACATAGACGGCCCGCTTTCTTTTCTCCTGGTGGTTAGGGAAGGACAGTGCGGCTTCCAGCTCCTCGAATAGTGCAGCGGTGAAAACTCCCTCATGATCCCGTCGACAAACGTTCTCCCCAAAAGCGCACAAAATGGCCAAGCTCCTTGGTCGCCAAGGACCAAATCGCGCTCTCCTCAGAAGAAAATCTCCAAGCTTCTTTTCCAGCAAGAACCAACCGTGCTCTCTCCTTCACCCAACCAATCGCGAAGCTTCTTGATGCCGCTCACACTCTCGCTCCCAGAACCAATCGCGAAGCTTCCTCTTCGAGCTCACCCACATCATCCGGCCGCGTCACCCGGGAGGCGTGGCCTGCCGGGCTTGTTCCCCCACCCAACGTACCACGGTCGCTCCACCTCTCCTTGGTGGGTCTTCACTATATCGTGTCCATGGAGCGTGATTAGCTTGGCCGAGACCAAGGACCATAGATAGATATGATGGGAAACTCCTATTACGCATGTATTAATTAGAATTGTCTCCGTTTCATCAGAGGTCCCATGAGCAACTGGACTACATGACCTGATTACGAGCAACCACATTACTTCCGTCTTGATCCGGTAACTACTCTGAGACGAAGGACCATAGCTAGATAGGCCAGGAAACTCATATTGCGCATGTGGCCGAAAAAGGCACACCCACCCATAGAGCAGGAGAACCCGCTAGTATATAATATAGTGGTGGTGGTGGTTCGTGTGTAGCCACCCAACTGCTGGATGCATCATTTTTCTGTGGGCGTGTCTGCCACTGATGCAATGCCTCTCTATAACCAGTTATCTGGTACTCATTTTACCGACCTCGGAAGGATGACAGGCTGAGTCAACCGCACTTGGCGTTAATTTAACGGGATTCAAACTCAGGATCTTAGGATCCCAAGCCCGCCGCCCTAACCATTAGGCCAACACCAGGTGATATTTAGTATAGTAGGATGCAAGCAAGTTTCTACACAGAACCATAAAATATCCCAGTAAAAAAGATTTGAGGACAAATTTATAGGAATATATAGAATGAGAAGTACCCCTCATTCCCCTCCCCTAATAATGTGCCTTTTTTATAATCCCCCACCCCATCTCAACCACTACCCAATCTCCTCATCCACCAAACCCTTTCTAATTTGTTTCCTTCCGTTTCAAGTGTACTACCATGGCTGCTCCTCTACCTGAATGAGGAGCCTCAGAACAGATGACACGTCTTCAGAGATGATCTGACAAATATCTTCACTCAGGGCATCGATTCCAACAGCTTCAGCCAAGAGAGTCACACTGCTGGCTGGTACAGCTGTCCACTTAACTCGTTTACTGCTTGCCATGACTGCGCATGAACATACCACAGAGACAGAATTAGAGATACAGACATATAAGATACATGGAAGAGAGATTGAGGGAGGGAGGGAGGTGGCTAAATTGACACAAAAGGAAAATTTGAGAACATTGCACAGGGGATCCATGTGTTCACCTTATGTCAGTCTGGAAAACTGTTCCTCTGCGCGTTAGCTCCTCCACGAGCTTCTGTATGTTAAAAAAAAACTCAAATCAAATAACAGTAGAAGAAAGAAAAGAGATAGTGGAAGAAATACACAGGCAGAAGAATATGTAGAAACCAAAACAAACCATCAAATCCAATTTTTGCTTGAGCACAAAGAAAAGCCAAGGAAAAGAGGCCATTTGGCCGAACATTGCCGTGGTGCATTCCCAGGCTAATTTTGCTCCTGCTTTAAACTTCAACCTTCTTTATGGTTTCGTAAAGTCTAAATAACCCAATCTTGGTTGGATGACTCAAGTTGTAAGTCAATAATTGGGACAGCAGAGGAATTTTAAAAACAGCTGGACAGATTGTGAATAAATTAGAAACGCTCATTTGAGTGGCTGAGAAGTGTTCAGCTTAATTGGGGTGGAGACCCAGTTGTAATAAAATGCCCAATATCAAGGAGACCACAACAGCGCCTCAAGACAATCATAGACAACAACAACAACAACAACAACAACAGGCATTTTAAGGCCATTTTCCCTGCAAGAGCGGGGGTTAGCCTTGCGGTCCCCATGACAATCTTCTCCATTTTGCCCTATTTTCTGCATCTCCCCTTGTTAACCCCCTTGCCCGCATTTCTTCTTCGACCATCTTTAGCCAAGTCTTTCTCGGTCTTCCCCGTCCTCTACTTCCTTCTACATTCATTTCCATCACTCTTCTCAACCAGTCACTTTCATCCTTCCTCAACACATGACCAAACCATCTCAAACTGTTTCTCTTCACAGCATCAATCACAGGCTCTATTCCCATCATCTTTCGCAATTCATCATTTGTCTTCCTCTCTCTCAACGATACTCCACACATCCACCGAACCATTCGCATTTCCACCCTTTCCAGCCTTCGTTGCTGCTCGACGTTCATTACCCATGTCTCATTCCCATAAATCAGAACACTTCTCACACATGCAGCATACACCTTTCCCTTCAGCTTCAACGACACTCCACTCCTCATCAGCACGCCACTCAGTTCCCGAAACTTCTTCCAATGCACATCTCACTCAAGCAACCGTTGCCGAGTCTGATCCACCTTCTCCATTCAGCATGTCTCCGAGGTAAAAAAATGTTTTCACACCTTCCAGCTTCACGCCGTCTCCAAGATCCAACTCAACATTTCCTCCATTTGCAGCTCCCTCTGTGCACACCTTATACTTGAATGTAGCTGCCACACTGGTTAATGACCCTCTCAAACCACTACATTTTTGATGAACTCACTCAGCGCACATTGTACATTGAATGGAATTCACTCCGACACCCTTCCTGCACACAGCACACGGCCACTTCCCAGTTCTTTCCACCTCACCACATGCTTTACCACATGCCATCACCATAGTTTTTCCGATATTCACTTTCAGACTTTTTGTCTCCATACATTCCTTCCACTTGTTCATCTTCTCCTTCAGTCCATCCATACTTTCTGCAATCAACACCAGATCATCTGCATACAACAACTCCCACGGTAAACCCTCCTTTACATTCTGAGCCAGCACCTCCATCACAGCTACAAATAGTAGTGGACTTAGTACCGACCCCTGATGCACTCCCACCTTCACCTCAAACTCACCACTGTTCCCGTCCTTCGTCCTTACAGCTGTGCGCACTCTTTTGTACATTGCCATCACTACTCTGATCAACCATTCCTCCACTCCTAACTTCCTCAATGCCCATGTCACTACTTCATGTGGAACCCTATCGAATGCTTTCTCCAGATCAACAAACCCAAGAAACAACTTCTTCCTCTTCTCCACGTACTTCTCCTGCAACTGCCTCACAATAAAAAGCACGTCTGTCGTTCCTCTTCCTGGCATAAATCCAAACTGAATTTCGTCAATCTTCACTTTCTTCCTTATCCTCCTCTCCATCACCCTTTCCAATACCTTCATTCCATGCTCCAATAACTTTATCGCGCGATACGAGCCACAGTCCAGAGGGTCACCTTTCCCCTTGTATAGAGGGACGAGGGTACTCAGTTCCCAATCCACTGGAATGCGGCCCTCTTTCACCACCAGATTACAGATCTCTGTCATTCTCTTCACACCCCAACTTCCTGCTGCCTTCAACATGTCTCCCACAACTCCGGTCGGCCCTCCCGCTTTTCTACTCTTCATTGCTTTTATCGCTTCCTCAACTTCCTTCTCGGTTATCTTCTCTGCCGGTCCTAAAACTGGGTTACTCTCAATGTTGCCATCCCATTCATTCTCTGCATTCAACAGTATTTCCATATATCTCTTCCACCTTCCTTTAATTCCATCTGGGTCCACTACGATTTGTCCCACTTCATCCTTCAAGCAACTCACCCCTATCACATCGCACCTCTCTTTCGCTATCTGCTTTGCAATCCTGAACACCGCTCTCTGACCCTCTTCCGAATCCAAGCGTTCTCCGAACATTTTCCTACATGCCTCCTGCGCCTTTGCTACCTCTTTCTTTGCAGCCTTCTTGGCTGCCTTATAACTTTCATGCTCTGCCTTTTCAGCCCCCATACCCTTCGCCTTCTGTCACTCCATGAACTTCTTCCTCTTCTCGTCAATCTTATTTCCAACTTCATCATCCCACCACCATGTTTCCGAGTGCCTCGGTGGTCCTTTTGTCCATCCACATACCTCACCAACGGCTCCCAACAGACTATCTTTCATTGACATCCACCCACTTTCAAGCTCAACCACATCATCCTCTACCATACTCAGCCTCTCTTTTAATGCCTCCCTCACTGTCACCTCTTTCAACCTCCACACCTTCATTCTCGGTTGGTACTTCACCGCCGAGCTCTCCTCGCACCTTTCACCCTTATGTCGCAGACAACCAAGTGGTGCTGTGAAACAGCCTCCTCCCCCGGGATCACCTTTGTGTCCCGGAGGTGCCCCCTATCTCGCCTACGCACCAGCAGGTAGTCAACAGTTGTCGTCGACCCACCTGACGTGTATGTAACAAGCTTATTATCCTCTTTCTGGAACTGAGTATTACAAATCAACAAATCAGCTCCATCAGCAAACTCCAAAATCCTTTCACCTTCTCCATTTCTCACACCATATCCGTAACCCTCATGAACCCCCTCAAAACCGTCCATACTCCTTCCCACATGTCCATTTAGGTCTCCTCCTACCACAACAACTTCCTCATCTTACACGTTTTCCATCAGCTTCTCTATCGCTTTCCATCTCAAGGCAATGATAGGACAGAGACAATTGGATAAGTGCAGTTTGTTATTGTATACAGTGTCAAAGATCGTGCAGGATCTAGAACACAACAGACCAGGATGTAACAGAATGAAAAGACCATTAGAAAGAAGGGGCACACACCAAGAACAGGGTTGTGGGACAAAATAGAGGGAGACTTGGAGGAATAAGGTACGTGGTTAAGTACGAGGGCAAGGGGGGCACAAGGGTGAACAAGATGGACACAGTCACAAACTCACATTCACAGAAGTGAAAGGAAAAACTGGAAACTCAGAAAGAGGTGGACTTGGTGAGTGTAAATGGGAGTAGAAAAGCTCATGATTGTGGATGGGGGTGACCTGAGATGGTGGTGAACAGCTGAATTGAAGTCCTGAAGAAAAGAATGAGATCGAGGAGACTGAGCATGTTGGTTGCGCAGGTGGCAAGAAGATTAACAAAATGAGTGGAGGTGAGCAGTGAGTCTGGGTTTTGAGAGTTTCCCCAGAAGGGTTAATGGCAGAACAAGTGTTCCCTGCAGAAACCAGGGGTGGGGAAGGTGTGGGGGGGGGGGGGGGGGTGGGGAGGGGACAGGGTGAAGAAGGGGACATAGCATGGAGCATGGAGTGGGGGAGAGGATGAATGACCAGAAAGGAGGTGGTAGAAGATTCAGCATCATCGCGGGAGATTCCAATTTGATTTGGAAAGCCTTGGTTTCCACGGCGTCACGCTGAGTGAGGTATGAGGAAGAGGTACCAGCCCAGAAGAACTGGCAGGACTCCAGGAAGCTGCAGATGAAGACCTTATAGGTAAATAATGCTTCAGGTGTGCCAAGACAGGACTTTGCATGACAGACGATGTCCAGATTGGCTTTGGAGACCAACTTAGAAATGTGGTTTGCCCAAGAAACATCATAGCTGACAGTGAGACTCAAAGGTTTAAGTAACTGAACTTCTTCAAGAGGATTGTGAATCCTCCGTTAGTGTGGAGGGGTATCCCAAACCCCTGGCGATGTTTCTAACCATGTCCAAAACCCCACGGCACTAACGGAGGTTTAATAAGTGTCGAGAGGGATATTTTTGGAGAGATAGAGTTAAGTGTGGGATTTATCAGGAATAAAGGACATATTCCAAGTGTTTGACCAGCTTGTTATTTTATCTACGTGTGAAGAGAGAGAGAGAAGAGGATGCTGCCTGAGAGCTAAATAAGATTAGGATGTAACATATAAGAGATAAATAAGATTTCCTAGAGTGTTATAAAGACGATTGATGAAGATTATGAATGGAAATTGGAATATGAGGAATAGGATTAGGAATTTCAGGAATAGGATTAGGAATAGAGGTCAGAACATTGCCTTGTGGCATTCAGGCCTTGACATGGAGAGGAGATGAGACGGTTCCGGTGAGAGCAACGCGTTGACTATGAGAGTAGAGCAAGTCAGGAAGCCATGTGTGGAGTTTGCCTTGGTTGCCATAGGCAGAGAGTTTGGAGAGCAACGTGGGATTTCAGACTGTATCAAAAGCACGAGATACATCCAGGCGATATCATGTCTGACATTGAGGGGGCTCCAGTTTCTGCCAGGATGAAAGAAAGCACCAACCATCACTTTCTCTTGGGATGCAAAATACTATTGCCAGAACAGCTGCACACAAAATGGCAGAACAATGTTTGTAGATTAATGTATGGGTACATCTTCAAAATGTTCAATTTTCCAGCTCCAGAAAAGCCATGCAAGCACAAACCAAGGGAAATTGTTGAAAACGACGACGCAGCACTCACATACAACATGATCAGTCCCATCGAGCATGACGATAGACAACAAGGCAGTGCAACTGGACATAATACTCAAATACAAAAAGGAAAGGATGGCTTTCTAGTTGAGGTATCAGTACCCAGTGGCTTTGGCTGAAATAACACGGAAATCAGAAAAATGACCACGAATCATGATCTGAAAAACGAGTCAATATGTTATGTTTATGTTTTAATGATGGTCAACTTACGGTGTCACCAAAGAATAATTTCCCTGAATATGGGACAAAAAAATTTATTATTATTATTAGAACTCGAGTTCAGTTGCAGCACAGAGGGAGCTGCAGATGCAGGAAATGTTGAGTTGGATCTTGGAGACGGCGTGAAGCTGGAAGGTGTGAAAACATTTTGCTACCTCGGAGACATGCTGAATGAAGAAGGTGGATCAGACTCGGCAATGGTTGCTAGAGTGAGATGTGCATGGAAGAAGTTTCGGGAATTGAGTGGCGTGCTGATGAGGAGGGGAGTGTCGTTGAAGCTGAAGGGAAAGGTGTATGCTGCACGTGTGAGAAGTGTTATGATTTATGGGAGCGAGACATGGGTCATGAATGTAGAGCAGCAACGAAGGCTGGAAAGGGTGGAAATGCGAATGGTTCGGTGGATGTGTGGAGTATCATTGAGAGAGAGGAAGACAAATGATGAATTGCGAAAGATGATGGGAATAGAGCCTGTGATTGATGCTGTGAAGATGAACAGGTTGAGATGGTTTGGTCATGTGTTGAGGAAGGATGAAAGTGACTGGCTGAGAAGAGTGATGGAAATGAATGTAGAAGGAAGTAGAGGACGGGGAAGACCGAGAAAGACTTGGCTAAAGATGGTGGAAGAAGAAATGCGGGCAAGGGGGTTAACAAGGAGAGATGCAGAAAATAGGGCAAGATGGAGAAGATTGTCATGGGGAACGCAAGGCTAACCCCCGCTGTAGCAGGGGAAATGGCCTTAAAATGCATGTTGTTGTTGTTGTTGTTGTATTAGAACTCGAGTGAGGGGGGAGGGGAGTGGGGGACAGGGGGGAACTTAGGTGGGGGAGGGTATAATTTTTCCATTATTATTACCTTCGCAAAAGCGGAAGGTTATGTTTTGATCGCTGTGTATTTATTTGTATGTCTGTGTGTGTGTGTGTATGTTATTCGCATAACTCAAAAAGTATTCAACCGAATTGCATGAAATTTGGTGGGATGATTGGTTATTATACGGGACACATTTGATTAGATTTTGGGAGCAATCGGGTCAAAGGTCAAGGTCAAGGTCACGAAAAGGTCAAAATCGTATTTTTGTTGTTCTGTTCCCTACACTCCCATGCCAAGTACAGAACAGTAACTGCGGCGAAGGTATGCGCTCTACCGAGTGCCCGTTCTAGTTACCTTCGCAAAAGCGGAAGGTTATGTTTTGATCGCTGTGTATTTATTTGTATGTCTGTGTGTGTGTGTGTATGTTATTCGCATAACTCAAAAAGTATTCAACCGATTCGCATGAAATTTGGTGGGATGATAGGTTATTATCCGGGAACCATTTGATTAGATTTTGGAATCGATCGGGTCAAAGGTCAAGGTCAAGGTCATGAAAAGGTCAAAATCGTCTTTTTACCATAGCGCGGTCAATTTGTGTCCAATTTGTATGAAACTAATGCCAAAATGTTCAGAATTCATGTAGTCTTTTATTCAATGCCAAAATGTAGTCTTTTATTTTGGCAACAAAAGTAGCTGCGGCGAAGGTATGCGCTCTACCGAGTGCCCGTTCTAGTTAGAATCAGCTTTGCTCGTTTCTGGTTACTTGCTCGTTGTAGTTAAAATGTGGTTACTTGCTAGTTGTAGTTAAAGTCTGGTTACTTTCTAGTTGTTAAAATGTGGGTACTTGCTAGTTGTCGTTAAAATGTGGTTACTTGCTAGTTGTAGTTAAAGTCTGGTTACTTTCTAGTTGTAGTTAAAATGTGGTTACTTGCTAGTTGTAGTTAAAATGTGGTTACTTGCTAGTTGTAGTTAAAATGTGGTTACTTGCTAGTTGTAGTTACAGTCTGGTTCATTGCTAGTTGTAGTTAAAGTCTGGTTACTTGCTAGTTGTAGTTAAAGTTTGGTTACTTGCTAGTTGTAGTTAAAGTCTGGTTCATTGCTAGTTGTAGTTAAAGTCTGGTTACTTGCTAGTTGTAGTTAAAGTCTGGTTACTTTCTAGTTGTAGTTAAAATGTGGTTACTTGCTAGTTGTAGTTAACGTCTGGTTACTTTATAGTTGTAGTTAAAATGTGGTTACTTGCTAGTTGTAGTTAAAATCTGGTTACTTGCTAGTTGTAGTTAAAGTCTAGTTACTTTCTAGTTGTAGTTAAAGTCTGGTAACTTGCTGTTTGTAGTTAAAATCTGGTTACTTGCTAGTTGTAGTTAACTTAAAGTCTGGTTCTTTGCTCGTTGCACCGGCAGTTAAAGTCTGGTTACTTGCTAGTTGTAGTTATTAAAAGTCTGGTTACTTGCTATTGTAGTTTCCTCCCCTTCTGTTCGTCGAGTCCTTTGATATTTGTCCAACTGTCAGCTCTACCTTACTCTTCCATGAGCCTCGCTGTTGTGCTGGAAAAAAAGAGAGGGCCGCGCCAAGAATACGGTTCGAGAACCTGGGCTGTATTCAGTTACCAAGCAGCTAACTAGCGCTCGCCAAGCCAGCCGTTCTTTAGTTTATATCAACGGTTTCGAATGGAGTGCTTGCTGAGTGCTTGACCAGATTGCACTTCGCGACCGCTCTCCAAGAAAATTTGTAATTGAACAAACCCATCATTTTTAATATCGATTTTATTAAAAGAAAAAAAAGACGTTTGTTGCGCAAAAATATTACAAATTCCTCTCAGTTCTTATTTTAAAATCACGGAAATAATGGGTACCAGTACCGATAATTTAAATAAAACCACATACCGTCGGTGATGTTGCAGGCGTTTAGATTTCTCTTTAGTCTTTGTATTCGAGCGGTGTATGTGGAAAAATGTTATGCTTTTATGGCTGCTCTCGACTGACTTCGTCAGGGTTTAGTTTACCGCCATAACTATATATAATTACTAGATTGATATTTGATGAAGCCGAGTGTTGGTTGAGAGTTACGTATTAGTATATTTAACAAAGGCCATGTCGAGTGGCGAACATTATTCCAACACGAATCAGCGTGAAACCATAAATGTAATAAAGAAGAAGAGGCCGATTTAATAAATAAAAAGAAGAGGCCAAAGGAGTAGAGAAGAAGAGGAGGAGGACGACTACAATTAAAGGCTGAATAAGGCTAATTTTGAAAATAAAAAAAGCAGTAGGGGAAGAGGAAGATGAGGCTACAGGAAGGAAAACTACTTTTTGGCGGGACGGGAGTTTGAAAAGGGGGATATGATAAATATGAAGTGAAGGAAGTTCTTCGACATTGCCATTTGCTGTCAGCGAACTCGGGGAAGGTTTTGGGTTGAGGTGGTAATTGCGTACGCATCTTGCTCAACATTGTATCGTGGAGACGGAGCAAAGATATACGGTATATATATACTGTATATATAAATAAATAAACAAACCGAGACCAGACCAGACCAGGTGATGGAGGTGGCGCTGAGTTTAGGGCTCGATGCTGGTGCTCAGACGGAGGACACACTTCCACTCGATGAGTGCGTGTGTCCAGTCTGTTTGGACATCTACGTGGAGCCCGTCACGATGCCGTGTCAGCACACGCTGTGCATGCCGTGCTTCCAGGAGAATTGCGCCAAGGTATGTACGCACTCACGACTCCTGTGTCATTTGCTCTCTTCATGTACACGTTTTTAAACTGGTGCAATCTTTCCCGAATACTTAAGCTCTGTAACTACAACGACCCATGGATCTTCCTCCTGTGCAACCCGCCCCAATTGACATGAGTAGTACGCATGTTTTTGCTTCATTTATGTACACAGCTACTTTTTTCTTTTTTTTCGGGAGCGATTGAGGCAGCGGTTTGTTGCCAATACACCGTCCAAGTAAATGGTTGTGACAGAAGAACGTGTTGCACGTATGGAACAAGATCGCCCAGAAGTCTACTTGCCAGCAATGTGAACCCAGAAATGTTAAGTACCCCAAAGTTTTAAGTTAGAAATGTACAGTATGGGTCCCCAGCACTTAGAAACTGCCGGATGCTAACTTGCATATGTTGGGCAATTAGCAAAATTAGCATTAATAGCATTAACCCTATCAAACATAGGCCTGGGACACTGAAATTTCTGTTTCGCTCTATTGCTCCACTTTTATTCACAGGTATTAGAGGTAACAAAGGTAAGTACCATACCAAACTAGAATAATATGACTATGGGTAAATAATATCCTCAAAATTAAAACACAAGTATACCCAAAATTATTAGAGCTGAAAAATATGTGCACTAGTTACACAACATAAAACTTCCATCAAGAAAGAGCGTCTTGCACTTCTACTACTCTGCACTGTTATAAAGCATATCCTCATCATAAAACTCATCCTCATCGTCTTCATCTTCTTCTCCTGACTCTACATTCTTGTCATATTGCCCTCCTTGCTGTGAGTGTGTGAGTGTGTTGCAACATGTACTATCAGAGCCTTTGCAGAAGCAGTAGCTGGTACAGGCCAGGCTTGCAGCTACGCAGCTGCACTTTGCTGTTAAACAGGGCTTTAACCCAGCTTTTCAGCTACAGCTGATCATTTCCAACACGGCAGGAGGAGCAACGGGGCTTGCATCCAGGATGGGCATGATGACTTCCTCTCCCTTCTCGCCTTCCTTCTTATTCCATCCAAACTCTGTTATGTCCACAGCTGGTGGGTCAGGGCAGTCTGCTGCTTTCCAAAGCAGCACCTGTAGATGGGCACGCCGTCCATGGAGGAGAGCGTTGCGCTCTGTAGGAGGCAGTGTCTTCAGTGCTGGGGGGGTTTTGCGCTTTCGGTAGATGTCATATCTGGCGACGTTCAGAGATGCCGACTCCCTCTCGTTGTACAGAGCCAGGAAGAAACCACTCACTGCCTCTGTAATCTGTAAATCAGTAGCTCCCTCCTCTCCGATGAAGTGAAGCAGGTCACCAGGTACTACTCTCATGGCCTTGAGTGCGGACACCTTCCCTTTCCCCGCGGGATAGGAGCTTGATGCATGTCTGCTCCCCAAACATGTCTCCACTCACTGCAGCTGCACCATCAGAGTGGCGGCACACATGGCTTCCAGCGTAAAGGTCATCCTTGGCAGTAGCGGGAAGGTACTGCATGTCGCGCAGATGCCATGTGATCCATCTTGCGTAGTGGTGATGACCGGCAGCAAAGAAATAGGGCAGCATCTCTTCAAGGCAGTGTTGTTGCAGCATCCAATCACCCTCTTTCTGCTCGCCAGAACCTGTGAGCTATTAGGGTAGGGGTGATGAAACAATCCACCCATAGCCGGCCTGTGGGGTGCTCTCTGGCTTTCTCCAGGAATGCCGTTATCTGCTCGTGAGTCTTCTCTCCCTCCTCTAAGAAGTCATGAAGAAGAGCAGACACAACCATACGGAAGGCTCGCATAGCCTTGGGCCAGGCCTTCCCGTTGAAGATATATTTCAGGCCTCCAAATGATGCACCGACTAGCTCCTCCACACCTGTTGAATTCATCAGTTGTCCGATTGAGCCGATGAATGACATGAGAGTGTGCATCATCCCAGGTCTGAGAACCACTGATGACCATCGCTGCAGATCACTCCACTTGATCAGGCAAGCGATCACGTACAGCTGCATGTCAAACGTGATATGACTGTGGCTCATGCCAAGCTGCCTCAGTGATGTGTCTAAGTAGGCAATGGTACTGAGCACTCTATCAGGGTGGGCAGGGGGCGAGTCGAGCAGTGGTTCAAAGACACTTATCGTCTTCAGCTTTGGAGCACTGTCATCACCATTCCGATCTTGCACAACATTGTAGGCTGCCCAGTCCAGGGGAAGAGTGGAGCTGCGAGAGCCAAGCAGCATCCTTCTTCTGTGCTCTTGAAACACTCTGATGGCATCTTGGAAAGCATCAGTTCTTGGGACTTCTTTCAGAGCTGGTGGAGTCATCTTCTTGGGGCCTGTGTAATGTTCAATGACAAAACTGCTCTTATGAGCTATACTAAGTTTCCCAGTTTCAAGCTTCGTCAGACGGGGTAGTTTCAGCGACATGACCTTACCACCAGGTGTGGCTCCTCCGGGGAAAAGGAGACCTGCTGGATTCTGCACAAACTGAGTGGCCATGGCATGAGTCGTGCGGCGACCATTGGGTGTGAAGACCACAAGATCAAAATTATCACCCCAACTGTGGATAGGGCCGATGTGCCTCTCCAGGCCGACTGCGCGCAGGAACTTATCTGGGTCCTCAGAAGTATATTCGGCAGCTGACACTAACATTGAAACTGTAGCTCAACATGAGAGTAGGGGCACTAACCGTGCAAAAAAATGTTGGGTGAAAAAAAATCCACGGCTTTTACATACCTTTTTTCACATGAAATTTTGATCGCAGGAAATTTTTATAAGAACACTCACGGAAAGCATATCTGTCTAAGTGTATTGTTACGGACACGACTTAAGATGTTGCTTGACCGAGCGGAATGGCCGCCGTGTTCGCACAGTTTACCCGATTCTTCCCCAACTCACCCGATTCCACTCGAACGTTGACCAAATCGCGCTATGCTAAATCAATGAAGGAAAGGACACCGGCTGAGATTAATGCAACGACACAAGGGGTACAGTTCTCAAGACCTCCGGAGGAGGATATAATTGGTGATGCAGAAACGGGTAGATTACACGGTAAGAGGTAAAGCACAGAAAGATGGGCACTTAGACACAGTCTTATCTATCCCCGACAGACCACAGACAAACGGGACAAGACTGACTTACACGGGGATTGATGGCAGGGAAGGACAGGCAGTCGATAGCTCAAGGTGCACCTTGGCTCAGGGACAGGATACAGCTCGGTCCAGTCCAGAGATGCGGGGAGGTATCGCAGCGCTCGGTTGGTGGCGTCTCCTCTCTCCAAGCTGGGGGCGCATCTGACGTCACCTCCCTCTCCCTGCGCATGCCCAGCGGGGAGTGACACGCCCTCGGCCCGTTGTCTCCGCCCCAGATGGAATCGGTCCGCCGCCTCCATTGGGTGCGGGGGGTTACCGGGCTCCGCCCTTGACGAGGAGCTGACAGCGAGCCCCTGCGTGGTAACCCCGCCGGAGCACATGTTCAATGGCGGCTAACCAAGCCGGAGTGAGGACGCACACTCCCCGCGCCGCCGCCGCTGTTGTTGTTGTTGTTGTTGTACCATGAGGAAGAGCTGCGGGGAGGTATTGGGAGGTCCTAAACTTTCTAACGGTGCCATACAATCACATTCTGGTGCAACGAAGAGTCAGAATTAATGGAAACGAGTCCTTAACTGACATAGACTAAGAATAACTAGCAAGATGTCCTATAGTTGTCTACGTGAGATGCGGTGAACCTGGATGCGACATTTAATGGGGGAAATAGGGGAAGGTCGGGGCTACAGAGTGTTGTTTACAGACAATGGGACTAGGGAATGGGGGATTGGGGATAGTTGGGAAGTATTGGGGAAATAGGGGAATATTTACAAGCGGATATGGATGGAGGCCAAATCCCATATCCGCAACTTACCTTTGTTACCTCTAATACCTGTGAATAAAAGTGGAGCAATAGAGCGAAACAGAAATTTCAGTGTCCCAGGCCTATGTTTGATAGGGTTAATGCTATTAATGCTAATTTTGCTAATTGCCCAACATATACAAGTTAGCATCCGGCAGTTTCTAAGTGCTGGGGACCGATACTGTACATTTCTAACTTAAAACGTTGGGGTACTCAACATTTCCGGGTTCACAAGAGGGCTCTATAGGCTTGGCAAGTAGACTAAAAGGGGCAGGTACTCTGTTTATATGTAACTCGTACACCTGCTCACAATGGGAGCAGCAGGGGATCATGTTATCATTATTATTGCCAATTATTAGTCCAGGTAGATCTTTCCTGTCTTTCCTGTTCAGGTAGATCCTGTCTGATCTTTTCAATAACCTGATCTAACATAATTAATAGTAACTAGCAACGGTACCCGCCCTACGGGCGGGGCTTCAATTGGGAGGCCCAAATGAAAAGGCAAAATATCAGAAATTGAAGGTTTTTTTATATTTTAAACGATTCATATAAACATCCGTTAAATCATATCACATGCAAATCATCAAAATCTAAACAGTACATGGCGCCCATTTTGAAAAAAGATTGAATTCTGCAAAACGGAAGCGGCCGCTGCACGTCTTTTTCAGTCGCACGTTTATGTGTGAAGAGTGCACGCCGAATCTGTAACACGGAAGCGGCCGCTACACCTGTTTCTCAGTCGCTTTGCACACGCTGCCGTGTTACTTCGGAGCCGCACGTTTATATAGGAAGAGTTCGTCAGGAGTCGATCTAATCTCTCCTGGTACGTAGAATAAACAGTATTTGTAGAATTTCAACAAAAGCCACATCACTGTTCATATCGGTAAATATTATTCCATCGTGTTTGGAAAATTGGAAAAACAATATAGCCTATTTTACTCCCAGGGGTCCCAGGAATACCCACCCAAAATATCGTTGTGATCGGTTGAGCTGTTTTTGCGGTACCTTCAAACGGACAGACGGACATTTGGTGAATTATAGTAAGATTATGTAAGATCAGGTTATTGAAAAGATCAGACATGCCTCACCATTCTAAATTCCCATGTTATTTACACTTGTGGGGTATATAGACTACAGTAGATCTTCGATCAGGATCAGGACATAAGCATTGACTGATATCTGGATTTCTTCAATTTTTTCAGTTTAGTGTTAAACGGCATTAGCCACTGTTTCAAAAGGTAATTGTACATGTTTGTGGTTTATATTTTTTTTACTTCTGGTAGGGGTGCTCAAACAAAAACTCCACGATCGGCTATTTATACACGTTTAACACTGTGTTTGTTCAAGGAGGAATAACCCCTTTGGAAGGTGGGATAGTATTACTATTAATATTGTTTTGTAATAACATTAATATTATGATATTATCATTAGTTTTGTCATTATAAGCAGCCTTGGAAAAAAAATCCACGATCAAGCTATCTTAACAAGGATATACACCTCAACACGTATCTCCGTTGGTGGGGAAAACTCCCTTGGGGGAGAAAACCCCCTCGGGGGGTTGGGGGGGGAGGGGGCAAATGAATTCGCTACAACCTTTATTGTGTGACCTTTAATTATCCTGTCAAGTTTGGTTGAGATTGGATATGTATCGCAGTCAAAAATCGTCAGAACAGACAGACAGATGACAAATTGCGTATTTTAGTAAGATGACTAGTATACCCACTCATTACGGGAGTGGCAGGAAGGGTAATTCCTCTTTGGGGTATATAGATTACAGTCGATCTATGGTCGGGTCTCAAGAACATTGGGTGTGTTCATTTAACAAGTTTCTTGTGGAGAGATCGCCAAGTGGTTTAAGCAATCGAGCAAGCACTCCTTTCAAAACCGTTAAGGAACGGCTGGCTTGGCAAGCGCTAGCTAGCAGGTTGGCAAATGAGCACACCCAATGTGCATGTTGGGAGTTAAACAGCAGGAGTGAGTTTCAAAAGTTCGCTATGAAAAGCGCCCTGTTAGCACAGTAAGGGTCATGTTATTAACCCAACCCTTGTGGGGTATGTAGAGTACAGTAGATCTTCGCTCATTTCTGCAAGTAAAACTTACCTCACGGATGTCATGATTCCTCCACATTTCTTCATTTAGTGTTATAAACAGCATTAATGATTGTTTAAAAAGCCAATCATAAGTGTTTGTGGTTTATGATATTTTTACTTCTGGTAGAGGCCATTGCTTTCACGAAAACACCATGATAAGCTATTTATAAACGTTGACTCGACGTTTGTTCAAGGAGGAAAAACCCCTTGGGGAAGTGGGATATTAATGGTATTAATATTGTTTTGTAATAACAATATTATGCTATTGTCGCTAGTTTTGTTATTAGAAACGGCCTTGGAAAAACGCCACGATAAAGCTAACTTATCATGGATATACACCTCAACATGCAACCGCATTGAAGGCAATGGTGGCGAAAACCCTCTCGGGGGAGAAAACCCCCTTGGGGAGGGGGGGGGTTAAATGAATGCACTACAACCTTCATTGTGTAACCCTTAGTCATCCTGTCAAGTTTGGTTGAGATTGGATAAGGAACGACGGAATGTATCGCTGCCAAAAAAATCATCAGACAGACAGACACCAAATTGTGTATTTTAAGATGATGATGATACGCCGTCACGCTATTAATATGACTGGATTTTGCATCCATTCACCTCACACTTACATAATTTTATCAATCATACCCTTTATTCTCGAGCTTTTCGAAACTTACAAGACTGATAAAGACCCTAGAATACATCGGTAAAGTACCAAATCACAAAATCGCCGAAACGAGTACCGTGCTTTGTTACGCACGTAAGGAAGAAATGTACTGCATTGTAAATTGGCTAATAAGAATTGTAAAAGTGTTACCTTGGAAGTGAAATTTCATGTTATTCGTCCAATGGATGCTGGTGAACGTGCCCGTTATACAGTGCGTATCAAAAAAAAGGTAATCCGTATTCAAGGGGTTAATATGCAAAGGTTATTAATTTTGACAATTTACATGTGGTTTACTAATTAAGAGCTGAGATCCTCAGCTTTCCGTTGATACCTTCCATGCATCATTGCTGTCACACATGAGTACATGTTCATTGAAAATGACAAGTTCAAATCGCATTTTTACAAGTTTGGCTAATCGATGCAAGTCAGGATAATTGGTGCAAAATGAACGTCAGATGTGAACTTATCTCAGGAATGATTGGCCTTTATGCACCCACCCACACCTTCAACGTGTCCACCTCCCCTTTCAACACAAAGCTCACAGCGGCGGAGCATGCCCTGAACTGCTCGTCTCACCATAGCCGGGTCATTGCGCAAAGCATCCACTTCATGTCGAATACGGCCCTGCAATTCGTCAAGATCACGGGGAGGAGTTACGAACACCTTGTTCTTTAAATGTCCCCAAAGGAAATAATCACATGGTGTGAGGTCAGGTGATCTTGGAGGTCATTCCACTGCATGGTTGAGGGCGATGACTCGGTCTCCAAAGAGTTCCCTCAGTCAATCTTGGACAGCGATAAGATGATGTGCTGGGGTGCCGTCTTGGGCCCACCAGAGATATCTGAAGAGACCACAAACCTGTCGCTCAAAGTTATCCTCCAGCTGCGGTAAAACTTCATCATTGATCATCTGCAGATACCTGTTACCATTGACATTCCTTTGAAAGAAAAATGGTCCGATCACCTGACCACTTCCACAAAGTCCCAACCAAACAGTCCACTTGGTTGTCCTGTCGGTGCATATTCAAGAACATTATGGGTATTGACCTTGCCGTCCATGGCGAAAGCAGCTTCGTCGCCGATAACGAGATACCGCAGGAAATTGACATCTGCTTCGCAACGTGCTATCAACCATCCGGCAAGCACCAGCCTCCTGGCAAAATCCCCTGGCGTAAGTTGATTCCGGATGTGAATCCGATATGGATGTTGATGGAGGTCCAGTCTTGTTATTCGGTTGAATGTTGCCGAAGGCAATCTCGTCACATTTCGTCTTGTGCTGGTATCCCTCGGATGCTCCAAAACTTGCTGCCTTACTGCTGCAATGTTCATTTCCGATCGCCCAGTGCACCTCCTACCAGAATTCCCCTTGTTGCGGTTGAGGCTAGTGCCATGCTCTTGGTATTTTCTAACATTCACCAAGATGGTTTTGGCTGCTGGAGGCTCCTGTTCTGGGAAACGTTCCCTGAATGCATCACGAGTTCGCTGCAAACTTCCATTTGGTGAAAGGTTGTAACCATGAAAGTCCACTGTTCAGTCGTAAGTTGAACCATCTTTTCAATGACTCAGACTGTCTCTAAACCCATACACTGTAGGCCCATCTTAAATACCCATCTTAAACAAAGGATGATGCAACCGACGATTACCAGACCAGCTTAACAATTTTACATAATCAACTTGGCAGTCGACAAGTAATGCGTCCATTTAAAACTGTCTTGCACCGATTAGCCAAACTTGTAAAAATGCGATTTGAACTTGTCATTTTCAATGAACATGTTCTCGGTCATGTGTGACAGCAATGATGCATGAAAGGCATCAATGGAAAGCTGAGGATCTCCTCATAATTGGTAAACCACATGTAAATTGTCAAACGAAATAACCTTTGCATATTAAGCCCTTGAATTCGGATTACCTTTTTTTTGATACGCACTGTATAGATAAAGAAAAGAATCACAATGGGGTTTGTGATTCTTTTCTGAACACTGAGGGTGAAGGGTGGGGGAATGGTAGGGGAGAGGAGGGGATTTAGCTGCAAAATATACCACCCAGGTATTTACGTACTATGATTTATTTACGTGTCTTGGTAAGTGCTTCCCCAGGGTCTCAGAAAACCGTCACAATATACTTGAACGCTGTAGAACACAAATCGCCTTTTTGACACTTTCAAAAACCTTCCATTTAGCAGAACTTGGACATGTTCAATAAGGTAGTGTATCAGACTGCATTGACGGCGCTAAACTTCCATAATTTTTTTATACGACATTTTAAATCATTATTTTACTCCAATTGAAATATATATTTGAACTGTATGGGGTAAGGTGTTCTATGAACTCTTTAGTTGTTGTTGTTGTTTTACATTGATCTAAGGCTCATAGTGGAGCCTGTACATAAATTGCATGCAGGCCAAACGAGTTGACATTAGCATACTTTAATGTGATTGCAAGGACACTAGCATCTGTATTTCTCCACACTGCGTTCTAGCTCTCTTCCCATCATCTTAACAAACTTGACTTTTAAATTTTTATACACAAATCTTCTCCAATTTACTCAGGTCAACCTTCGATGTCCTATGTGCCGAAGACGTGTGTCTACTTGGATGCGCAAGGCAGTACGGAATGTAGGGCTCATCAATCGCGGCCTGTGGGACCGTGTCCGCCACTCGTACCCTCAGCTCTGCCAAAGACGGCTCGATGGCCAGGATTCGATTATGGACGAAGGTCAGTTAGATCCTCATTTCATTATCTGTCTCTGTATTCGACTAGTCTGTGATTCACATCGTTTTGTGCCAAGAAATGTTTTGTTGAAGGCCTCGTTTATTGTGCAGAATATTATCATTCTCCTCCAAGACTCTGCGAGCCTGGAGAGATGCGCCAGGAATTTGAGAATATGCTGCGCAAGGTATGTAAGCTTTTAAATTTTTGGTTTGTATTTACTTTGTGTGAGGTCCACAGACAATTTTATTCTATTAACCATGTGAAGTGTCACTGAGTATATATGAAAATTGGGATTGGACAACCTGCTTGAAAAGGAGTGCCATCCATGTTATCTTTGCATTTATCAAAATATTTTGCAATAAAATTTAATGTTGGATCTTAGTTGGGTATTGTAAGAATTTACTATTCACAAAATGTCTTTGTGCATTGGTAGTATGAGGAAGAGCGACGCAAAGAAGATGAGCTTGAGCGGCGTATGTCAGAGGAATATATAGCTCATCTCCTTGCTTCCAACAAACAGCGTTCGTTTGGATCAAGCCGTTCCAAAACACTCTGGCAGGTATGGATTTTCATTTTTATGCCTCCGCCGATGAAGTCGCAGGAAGGATTATGTTTTCACGCTGTCCGTCCGTCCATCCATCCATCCGTGATAGGTTCTCATTACCGCGATAACTTGAGAACGGCTGAAGGGATCTTTGTCAAGAAGTCTGTAATAGGTTTATAACTTGAGAACAGCTGAAGGGATCTAATTCAAACTTGGTATAATTATATAGTATGATGCAAAGATAAACTGATTCGATTTGGGGTCAAAGGTCAGAGGTCATGTTAAGTAAAAAAGTATGTTGCCACAACAACTTGTTAACCAGTGATAGGATTTTGAACAAACTTGGTATAAGTATATATATAAGCCTGGTGTTGGGCTAGCGGCTAGGGTGCCAGCTTAGGATCCTAGGATCCTGGGTTCGAATCCCGGTCGATCGCTGAATTAACGCCAGGGGGGTTGACTCAGCCTGTCATCCTTCCGAGGTCGGCAAATTGAGTACCAGTTCACTGGTAATTCCCTGCTTGTCGTAAAAGGCGACAAAAAGGGTTGGCGGCAGGAAGGGCATCCGGCCGTAAAACATTGCTTCAAAAAGGGGACCAACAAAAAAAAAACAACAACAACCACGGTGCCTGAAAAAGGCCAACCGCAGGAAGGATTATATTTTCGGGGGAAAATTTGCGGGGAAATTCCCCTTTGCGGGCAAAAATGGCCTCTAAAGGTTTTTTTTTGGTCTAAGTATATATGATGCAAACGAACTGATTGGATAATGGCATCAAGAGGTCAAAGATCAGAGGTCATGTCAGGTAAAAATGTGATAATTTGAGAACAGCTGAAGGGATTTAAATCAAACTTGGTACAAGTATGTACATTGTACAATGATGTTATAATGTGGGCAGAGGCATATCGGTCGGCGTTGTGACATCAAAGAGTGTCGTTCTAGTTTTATCTGGAGTAAATCTCCATATTTAGAACAACATATCAACCCCTCTGATATGACCCAAAATTATAAGATCAAATGATAGAGGCTGCATTTTCAATGAAAGGCCATTTTGTTTGATGTTTGTTGCAGTGCTTAAACCAAACTACACCATCAGATGCTGCCACATCTTGGGGCTTGCATGACACACCCACAACCACTATGATGGACAGACCGGAGGAAGCCTGGTTAGTCACCAAGATGTGTGCCATTTTCTTTTTTACTAGTTTTTTTTTCAATCGAGTTCCCTTACAAGGAACTTCAATGCAGGATGTCGTTAGGCCCATCAAAACCTGTCCATTGGTAACCAACCAACGTATGGTTGTTTGTCCCTGCTCTATCCTTTTTAAATGCTGAGCATCAAGCAATGAAGGCGAAAATACCATTTTTAGCTCACCCGGAACAAAAATTATTTAGGGGAGGTATTAGCATCGCGCCGTGTGTCAGTCAGGCACTATGTAAATACTCGTAACTTCTTATCCAACACTACACACATGATTTTGATGAAACTTGATCAACCTTCATCATCAAACCTTCATCAGCCGTGATGTACCAAAGTTTTTTCACAGCATTTAAAAAAAATATATCAGGGTGCAATGGGATATACTGGGGGTCAAAGTGGGTCCAGATTTAACCCCACAAAATAGATCTTTGCTCTTCTCTGAAACTACACACAAGATTTCGATGAAACTTGACCACAACCATCACCAGTGATGTACTAAAGTTTGTTCAGGGGAGTAAAAAGATATCAGGGTGTAAGGAGGCTTATGGGGAGATTGCTTCCCTCCACCTCCAAAAAAAAGGTAGTTCCTCTCTTCTCTGAAACTACACACAATTCCGATGAAACGACTACAACCTTCATCGTGGAGCGTGAAGTATTAAAGGTTGTTCACAGCAGTAAAAAAAACAAAAAACAATAGGTATTTACTTTTTTTTCTCTGTTACATTTTTTGGGGGCCATCCATGCCTACTAGTGGTTTCTGGTTCTATCAGTTGAGCGCAGGGCATTGCCCCTATTTTTAGTCTTCCGTATGATTTGGTCAGGGTTCGAACTGCCGATCTACAAGACTCGGATCTACCGATCTACCCAGACTGACGATTGGACACTCGAACCATTATGCCACCGAGTCTGATAATCTTTTATAGCATAATAACAGCCATCTACGCCCTGCATGGTACAGAGTAGCACACTATTTACCACCATAAATTATACTCGTATTAACGTTAGTACTTTTTGACAAGTCATGTGTGTTGTCTTCTTCAGCTCTGTACGGCAAAGAGCAACACACTGCAGCTCAAAACAAGGAGAGGTATATGGAAACAGAGGCGACGAAGAATGCATGGACATCGAGATGGAGAAGTGTGTTTTGCCAGCGAGGTCATGGTTGGAAGATGGAGCAGAGGGAGAAGAAAACGGGAATGTGGCACACAAAGTAAATGTGAGATGTGTCAAATTGGATATAGGGGATGGAAAAAAAATTCTGAAACTGAAAGAGGGTGAAAAATGTGGCAAAACAAAGGAAGGAGAAGAAGCTAGAACAGCAGAGGATATTGGTGTTAATATGGCATGTGCCTCACCAAAGGCAGAAAAGGTAAAGGAAGCACAAGACCAGTGGGTAGAAGAGAATGATAAAGTGAAAAAAGGAGGTAATGGAACAAATTATTTTGAAGAGAAATTGGATCAACGTGAAAATGTAGCGGGAAATTGTACGACTGAAAAGCAATGTGAGAAGACAAATAAAGAACAAGAGTGTATGCAGGACAAAGTTAAAAACAAAAATGAGGTAGATATGATGAAGAACTGTTGCAGGAAGTATAAAAGGATGCATCACAAAGGCTGCCATGTAACGTACAAACGAAAGAAGATCCAAAGCTTCCCTCAACCTGTTGCGGTAGAACTCCAACAGGAGTTGGACCGACAACTGGCACATTCACTCTACCGTCAGTTCTTGAAGGAATCTCGCTTCACCGATCGATCCAAAGCGTCACCAGCGGCCTACATGCTCCGCTCACGCCCTCGCTAGGGGTCTGATTGGCCAAGGCAGTACCAGGTGAACCTTGGCATTTATCTCACGACCCCGAATGTGCTTGTAGCGTAACCAGCCGAACATTCACGACGTATATCGAACGACGACGTTCATCTGAAATAACGTACAGCGGGGACTCGCTGAATATGTATGTATATTTTTTGCTATATTTTGTATCGTCACCTTTTCTAATTGTTAACTCGTGTTCTTGCTAAAAAAAGTTAGTTTGGTTGTTAAGTTAATACCATAACATCCTCGTTTACAACTGTCACAAATTGTTTGTACTTTATTTAACATCAAACTAAAAGGGCAGCTGATGTATTAGTGCATAAATGAGATGCCAAATTGAACGAAGTTCTTGTATTCACTTTTAATCGAGGACTAGCAAAGGCACCCGACATTGCTGGGCAACAGGGGGGTCACTTCGCTGATGGGAATATTGAGGGGGTGGGGAGGGAGGAGAGGGGGGAGGGCAGAGCCATGAAATACTAAAGCTTGACAAACTTAACGAGGCGCCATGTTGTCTCCCAACTGTTCACGTGCGGTGTAGCGTTATTTACGTACTTTTGAAACGTACCTTTGAGACCTTTACAAGCAGGCCTTTTGACTTCAGACACTCATACCCTAGACACCTTAAGCCCCTTAGAGTTTTAATTTTAGACCCTTAAATCCTCATTAGAACCTCAAGACCCTATTAGATTGTAAAGACACCTTAGACCCTTTAACTCCTCAAGACGCTTTAGACCCTTTAACCCCTCAAGACACTTTAGATCATCAAGGCACTTTAGACCCTCAAACCCCTTTGCTATGAGCATAGCTTTTTAATAACTTAGGAAGAATTATTTGAATGCACCAGGTATGCCAAGCCACAGCTTTACTGAGATAAAACGTACTGAGATAAAACGAGATAAAAGATAAAAAGATAAAACTTTACTGAGAAACCGACGACCCAGGTACATTCACCGTGGCTCCGGTCGTAAGTTTGTTTATTTGCAATCAGGTCACTCCATCCCCGTCCTCTGGTCGGCTCAGCGCACTCTCACTCTTCGTCCCAGCGCACCTGGTCACAGCAACCCACACGATCGCACCTCCTGCCTACGAACCCTGGCTAAATCACCTGAATTCATCCCTGCTGTTCAAAACAACATCAAGCTCACCCTGTTCAACACCCGGTCCCTCAACAACAAATGCCTCATCCTGAACGAATACATCCTGGATAACAAACTGGACTTTCTCTGTCTCACCGAAACCTGGCAACAACCTCTGGACTACTACACACTTAACCTCACCACACCCAATGGATATTCCTACGTCAATAAACCACGCTCGGAGGGCCGAGGTGGTGGAATTGCCGTTATCCACCGTCAAGACATCAAGACCAACCTCATCTCCATCTCATCTGCTCCATCATTTGAACACCTGGCTTTAAAACTCTCTGGTCACACGCAGTCAGTCATGGCTGTCGTCTACCGCCCTCCCAAACCACACCCATCATTCCTGTCTGACTTCTCCTACTTTCTGACCCAGCTATGTTCCCTCTCCCCCTCAATCCTCCTCCTTGGTGATTTCAATATCCACATGGACTCCACTGACTCCACAATAACCACTGACTTCACTGATTTACTCACCTGCTTTAACCTCACTCAACATGTCGACTTTCCTACCCATATCCGTGGTCACATTTTGGACCTTGTCTGCTCCACTGGATTAAATTTGCACCATCTCTATGGCTCCGACCTCACCCTCTCTGACCACTTAGCCATCACTCTGACCATCAACATCCCCGCCCCAACACCAAGGCATTATCGCACAATCAACTTCCGTAAGCTAAACGCTCTTTCACCTACCTCATTCTCATCCACCCTCTCTGAAAAAATGTCCACTTCTCCCTTCATTGACCTCCACACCCCTTCCGACCTCACTGACTACTACAACCACACTCTCTCCTCCTGCCTTGACCAGCTTGCACCTGTAAAAACCAAAACAGTTTCTTTCACCCATTCTGCTCCCTGGTTTACCCCTGAACTCCACCTGATGAAAACTCGTGCTCGCCAACTTGAAAGACTCCGCAATAAAACGGGTCTCACAGTTCACTCCCAAGCCTACAAGGACCACATACAACACTACAAAGATGCCCTCTCCCGCGCCCGCTCTGCCTACTACTCTCAAATTATCCACTCTGGCTCCGGAAACCCAAAAGCACTCTTCTCGACAATAAACAAACTCCTCCGCCCCCTGAACACCACCACCCAGTCATTCACAGTAGACAACTGCATCTCCTTCCTCTCTTTCTTCCAACGCAAAATTGACAACAGCTTGACCACCGCCGCACCCGCTCCCCCTCCAACCACCTGCCCCCCCTTGTCCTGCCATCCCCTGTCTCGGTTCTCCCCAATCTCCCCTACTGACCTCTCTGAACTCCTCATAGGAATGAAAACTGCCACCTGCACTCTTGACCCCATCCCCTCCAGCTTTGTCAAAGCCTCCCTCCCTGCTCTCTCTCCACTTATCATTGCAACAATAAACTCCTCCCTGTCTACAGGCATCGTCCCACCTTCCCTCAAAATTGCTGCTGTTACCCCCATTCTAAAAAAACCTGGTCTAAACCCTGACACCCTAAACAACTTCAGACCCATCTCCAACCTACCCTTTCTGTCAAAAGTTTTGGAACGCGCTGTAGCCACTCAACTCAAACATCATCTCTCTGCCAATAACCTGTATGAAACATTCCAATCCGGATTCCGCTCCAACCACAGTACTGAAACTGCTCTCCTCAAAATCACCAACGACCTTCTCCTCTCCTCTGACGCTGGCAACCTCAACATTCTCGTCCTCCTCGACCTCAGCGCTGCCTTTGACACCATCGATCACACTATCCTCCTCACCCGACTTGAATCCACCTTTAACGTTACCGGCACTGCCCTCTCTTGGATTAAATCATACCTCTCTGACAGATGCCAGTTCATCTCCATCAATAACTGCAAATCCCCCACTGCTCCCCTCCCCCAAGGTGTCCCCCAAGGTTCAGTTCTTGGCCCCCTCCTCTTCATCCTTTACCTGTCCCCGCTCGGTCACTTAATCCGCCGTCATGGTCTCCAATTCCACTGCTTCGCCGATGACATCCAGCTTTTCATCTCCACCAAGTCCGTCTCCACCGACGCCCACTCTATCCTGACAAACTGCATCACTGAAATAAAATCCTGGCTTCAAATCAACTTCCTCAAGCTTAACTGTGATAAATCTGAAATAATCATCATTGGCCCAAAAACGCTCACAAAATCCACCCATAACTTTGCCCTCAACATCGACGGTATCCCAGTATCCACCTCCCCTCACATCCGGAATCTTGGCGTCATCTTTGACCAAACCCTTTCCTTCGACAAATACACTAAACAGATCACAAAGTCAGCCTTCTTTCACCTGAAAAACATTGCCCGTCTCCGCTCATCCCTCTCCTCCACGGCTGCAGAAACCCTCATCCACGCCTTCATCACCTCCCGTCTGGACTACTGCAATAGCCTCCTCTATGGTTCACCCTCAAAAATCACCAATAAACTCCAATACATTCAGAACTCCGCTGCCCGTTTACTCACCCATTCCCGGACCCGTGACCACATCACCCCCGTCCTTTACAAGCTTCACTGGCTCCCCATCCCCCAGAGAATCCAGTACAAAATCCTCCTCTTGACATACAAAGCCCTCCATAACCTGGCCCCATCCTACCTGGCTGACCTCCTCTCCAGACACACTCCCACCCGCAACCTCCGCTCTGCTGGTACCAACCTCCTGACCCCCTCCATCCGGACCAAATTCAGATCCTGGGGGGACAGGGCCTTCTCCATCGCTGCTCCCACCCTCTGGAACTCACTACCTCACACCATCAGAGACTCCTCCTCACTCACCACATTCAAAACATCACTAAAGACCCACCTGTTCAACACTGCATTCAACATTCAACCCACAGCATTTAACCCCTGACTATCTCTTCTCCTTCTCCCTCCTTTTGCTTTAAATATTTCCCTATTGATTCTTGTCTTTTTGCAATTGTTGTTTTCATGTATTGTTATGCATTATGTTTGCCACTCTGTCAAAGCGCCTTTGGGCTTCTGGAAAAGCGCTATACAAAATAAATGAATTATTATTATTATTATTATTAAAACATCATAACATATCACATTCCATGATGTTTTCATGGAATGTACATTTCATGGTTTTCTACAGGAGTAATATTGCTGTCATCTTACTACAATTCACCAAATGTCTGTCTGTCTGTCTGTCTGTTCCCAGGTACCGCAAAAACGGCTAAACCGATTGCAACGAAATTTTGGGCGTGTAATTCTGGGACCCCCTGGGGTAAAATAGGCTGTTTTGTTTTTCCAATTTTCCAGTTTTTCCAAAAACTATGGAATAATATTTACCGATATGAACAGTGATGTGGCTTTTATTGAAATTCTGCAAATACTGTTTAGATTTTGATGATTTGCGTGTGATATGATTTAATGGATGTTTATATAAATCGTTTGAAATAAAAAAAAGCCTTCAATTTGTTATTTTGCCTTTTCATTTCGGCCTCCCAATTGAAGCCCCGCCCGCAGGGCAGGTACCGTTGCTCGTGCATGTAATATAGGATCCACTCATGATTGTGTGGTCCCATATACAGTGCATTCAGAAAATATTCAGACCCCCACACTTTTTTCACATTTTGTTATGTTGCAGCCTTATGCTGAAATCGTTTAAATTCATTTTTTCCCTCATCAATCTACACTCAATACCCCATAATGACAAAGGAAAACAGGATTTTAGAAAGTTTTGCAAATTTATTAAAAAGAAAAAACTGACATATCACATTGACATAAGTATTCAGACCCTTTGCTATGACACTTGAAATTTAGCTCAAGTGCCTCCCATTTCCCTTGATCATCTATGAGATGTTTCTACACCTTGATTGGAGTCCACCTGTGGTAAATTCAATTGATTGGACATGATTTGGAAAGACACACACCTGTCTATATAAGGTCTGACAGCTTACAATGCATATCGGAGCAAAAAGCAAGCCATGAGGTCGAAGGAACTGCCTGCAGAGCTCAGAGACAGGATTGTGGCGAGGTACAGATTTGGGGAAGCCGACAAACACACGAAAGCCCACAGAATCTTGGTTCTCACAGTCAGAGTCCTTCAGGTGCTTTTTTGCAAACTCCAAGCGGCCTTTCATGTATCTTTCACTGAGGAGAGGCTTCCGTCTTGCCACTCTGCCATAAAGCCCAGATCGGTGGAGTGTTGCAGTGATGGTTGTCCTTCTGGAAGTTTCTCCCATCTCCACACAGGATCTCTGGAGCTCAGCCAGAGTGACCATCGGGTTGTTGGTCACCTCTCTTACCAAGGCCCTTCTCCCCCGAATGCTCAGTTTGGCCGCACGGCCAGCTCTAGTAAGAGTTCTGGTTGTTCCAAACTTCTTCCATTTAAGAATTATGGAGGCCACTGTGCTCTTGGGAACCTTCAATGCAGCAGAGATTTTTTTGTAGGCTTCCCCAAATCTGTGCCTCGACACAATCCTGTCTCTGAGCTCTGCAGGCAGTTCCTTCGACCTCATGGCTTCGTTTTTGCTCTGATACAGTCACGTGAAAAAGTAAGTACACCCCATGTAAAGTTTTGACTTTTTCAACATACCGCTATTTGATCTTCATTTCAACAATATTGATTGATAAAGGTGATATAGTATTTCAAATATTATGAAACATTTACATTTTGTAGTCCATTGTATAATTTAAATAAACATAAATGCAAATTTCACATGTGGAAAAAGTAAGTAGCTGACACACACAGACAGCTTTTTATTATTACGAGTACACCCGAAGACTCTGGGAGGGGCAGGACCGGTCATTTCTCTTTGGGGTGTATAGATTACAGTCGATCTATGGGCGGGTCCCAAGAACATTGGGTGTGTTCATTTACCAAGTTTGTTGTGAAGAGATCGCCAAGTGGTTTAAGCATTTGAGCAAGCACTCCATTCAAAACTGTTAAGGAACGGCTGGCTTGGCAAGCGCTAGCTAGCTGCTTGTTAAAGGAGCACAACCTGAGCTCCCTTTCACTTTCGTATGAAACAGTAGGAGCGAGTTTCAAAAGTTCGCTACGAAAAATGCCACGGCAGCGGCAGAAAGGGCCATGTTATTACCCAAAATTTGTGGGTTATATAGAGTACAGTAGAGCTTCGCTCAGTTCTGCAAGTAAACCTTACTTCACGGATGTCAGGATCCCTCCAAATTTCTTCATTTAGTGTTGTAAAGAGCATTAGCAACTGTTTATGTGATTGTCATTAATTTTGTTATTAAAAGCGTCTTTGGAAAAACGCCACGATACATCTTCTTTGGAAATACGCCATAATAAAGCTAATTTAACATTTATATACACCTCAACGTACAACCCCATTGACGGCAATGGTGGGCAAACTTGCTTGGGGTGAGAAAACCCCCTTGGGGAGGGGGGGCAAATGAATACGCTACAACCTTCATTGTGCAACCCTTCGTCATCCTGTCAAGTTTGGTTGAGATTGGATAAGTAACGACAGAATGTATTGGCATCAAAAATTCATCAGGCAGACAGACAGACACAAATGGCGTATTTTAGTATGATATACTTGAGCCCACCTGTAATTTTGCTGACGGACCAATTAGTCATCATGTCCATTGCTGCTAGAAGGGGGTGGGGAGAGATATACTGCATATACAATATACATCTTTAGGGGGGAGGGATTTGACAGGTCCCTCAATTTTTTTTTGGGGGGGGGGGGGGGGGAGGGAAGGGGAAGGAGGACAAATTTACCCATGCGAAAAGTGCTTTAACTTCAGCATTGCACAGGTAAAAAAAGGAAATTGTAATACCCTCTGCAACCACCACCAGGTGGCGCCACATTGTACACTATCATCGATAATTTATGCATTCCTGCTCTCCCTCCTCCACGCCCCTCCGCATGAGGGCACAGCCGCATAGCCTATGTTATCCCCCACACAAAGTTGTATTTGTACCCCAAGTTTGGAGTTTGCAACTTAAAAGATGTAGCCATGCATAAGGAACAAAGAGAGACAGAGGCACAGAGAGAGACAGACAATGACTTTTATATCTATAGATGTGCTGCTTGGTTTTTGTTTTCTTTTTGCATATAAACCCTAAAGGGCCACAGACACAGACAAAATGCTTGGTTTAATTGATAGATATTGCTTCACTTATCACTTAATCGGTGTTTTGTGAATTAATATCTTGGAAGGAAGATATTAATATTTTTGGGTGTCATTTTACGCTCGATTTGCCACCCCCGCCCTCTCTCCCCCACCCCTCCCCCAATAAACGGCGATTTTATTTCCCACGTGACCCGCTGTCATCTCGAAGTTTTTTTTTGCTCTGGGTAGTTTTGAATGATGATTTTGACTATCAGAGGATTCTTGATCAGAAAGATCTTCGTCAAATTCACTTTCTGACGAATCTGAAGCGAGTTGTGCAGCCATTATCCATTGTGTGCTGAGACAACCTTGCCTTTGATTACATCAAGCAGGTGTCATGACCATTGCTATTTTTAGGGGCGTACCCCACGTGTTTGATTTTGCAACTGGAAGACCTCAATCATTATTAGCATTAAAAACCACATTCAGTTCTTTGTTTATTGTTTTATAAACAATGTAAACACATCAAAAAATATTTTTCTGTATCTGTGGACTTTTAAAACTCATAATAAAGAATGATAACGTACATTTTAACATGTCATTTCTTTCTGAGAATTGTTGCGTTCCAACCTTAAGCGGAGTTATTATGATGCATTTTTACTCTAAATTATCCATTCTTTACCTTTGCTTTGTTCATACAGGTCCTTGAAAACCTGTAAAATCCTTGAATTTCAAAATCCATTTTCCAGGACTTGAAAATCCTGGAATTTGTTAAAATTTAGCTGAGGCCCTTAAAAAGTCCAGGAAAGGGAAGACAAGTCTGTAAATTGTATTTTTGAGAACTGAGAGGATGTATCAAAATTACTTAATGACAAGAAATTGTCTGCCATATATATTTTGTGACAGTCAATTCCATATATTCCACAGTCATTCATTCCTAAAATATAGCAAATCAGGAATCTTGCTGCCAATCCAAAGTCATTCCACCATAAATACGTTGATTTAAGGTTCCCAATTATAGCCGCATTCATTTCTCCTCACCCATTTCATCCGCCATCTTGTTGACTTGGTTTGCGATGCAGGAATTATACTGGAAAAATGCTAATTTCAAGAGCTCACCAATATGTAAGTTGGGTTGAGCATGACAGTTCGCTGTCAGTCAATGTGCAATTACTGCCGCAAGACTTTTGACATGTCAAACAGGGGAGAATCAGCTTTGAGAAGCAACATCTCTTCTGCTAAACACAAATGTGCGTATGAGCACCTGCCGGCATGTACGTCATTGATCAAGTTCTTCCATCCAACTGTGGCGGTCTTGGGGAAAATGACACCGTCGGGGGTACCGAAGCCACGCCTCCAGCTTCCAACATTCAGAACAACCGGTACGTTGTTCATTACATACAAATAAATAAGCACTGCACATAAGTTAAAGCAATAAAACATTTATTTTGTTACTTTATGCACTATATTTCCTTTGTATAAGAAAGAAAAAAACTATCAGCCTTTTTTTTCCAAATGCAGTCGAAAAGAAGAAAGCCGAATAATGCTTCACATGTATTGATCGCTTTCAGCATCTCATATTCGAGTTCAAGAATCGTGTATCCTAAAATGTGTCCTTGTCGATGATCTCTCAATGGGATCCACTTTGGAATCCTTCAGAGTGCGTTCAAACTTGTCTTTCCACGATTATCCTTCACCGAGTCTCAATGCAGAGGGGTAAGCAGACATGAGGTTTGCACAGTCTATAGTCAGCATAACCTGCTGCCCGGCCATCATCCCCGTAACCAATCCATTGAGCTTTTGTCCATGGTCAATGCTGACTAAACATCGGCTTCCAGAATTGTCCTTTTGAACTGCAAAGTGACCATAAAAATGGCGTGTGGGATTAACAAGTAAAAGCACACAGCAGATTTCCAAACTTGCCATAATTCTTGAGAGTAATGATTAGACCCCCAACTCTACCCACCCCGTTCCCCTCCCTCCAGGTGTTAATCATCCGACAAAATGCATGATGGTTGTACCTGTGTGACATTTCCTCTGCCTCCTGTGACGACGACTTGAACGAGAGTGGTCTTTTCCCTCTTCCCCAGATACATCCCACAAGTGCAGTTGCCCATCGTCTCCACCAGTGTACAACAACGGTCGAATTCTCTTTGGACAAAGGCAAACCTGTGGGGTGTATCATTATCGTTAATCAAAAACTATTTCTTGTCATTAACAACTTGGAAGAACAATTCTCATGTCGTATCCAATTGGAATTTACTAGGCTTCTGCGTTACCAGAAATCACACACCTCTGATGATCCAAGTTAATTCCCATCTGCCGGTATTAGTTGGCGGACGTTAAAGATCCCATGGCGTCCTTAAAGAGTAGACGAGCTTACGCCGGCACCCTGAATAAAGAGGTTGTTACCTGCTCACGGCATTAACCAAGCAGTTATTAACTCGCATGCGTACCTGTGTTGTAGCTGATGTGTGGCATCTCATGGTGACGTTTTCCTTTGCACCTTTTTGCGTCATACTAAATACACGTGCTGTTCCATCACCAGCTCCCACCGCAAAGAGGCTTCCATGTTGACTGGTTGACAGTGCATGGCACAATGGAGGGTTCACACAGGGATCTGTACTCTGCCCTCCCTTACTGCCCGAGAGATCTACACTCCACAGCCGTTTTCTCCTCCTTGTGTTCCATAGTATTACCTGAGAAATATGAAGTTTTACACGTGATGCAGTAAAATTCTACCCTGTAAATTCTTGAGACAAATCATACCTTCATATCCAAGCCACAGCTCACTGCCATGTCACATTGATTGGGAAGGAAGGATACGCATGAGGCAATGTTATCATGTGATCCCAGAATTGAACTTGATCCACAGTGTGATTGAAGAACTCCGTTGACATCGAACGAAGTCACAGATCCAGAATCGTCAGCAGACAGCAGGAGAGAGTCGGATGGAGCCAGAGAGAGAGAATTCAACTCGTCATCCCCGGAAAGCTGGAGTGAGTGGTGAGCTACAGGCTTGGCGAAAAGAAGAAGTTGACGAGTTAAAGTTTTAAAAACATATAGGATTTATAAGTATGGTTAATGGTTATGTATATGACAAGATTATTAATGATGTTGCAAAAGCCAAAGGCATTCTTGGGAAAAATGCCCAGGGCATAAAAAGGTCCCTTTATATGGTATGTGGCAAACTAGAAAAGAACGGACATTCCATAGCTTGTAGAAAATGCCAAACAATAGCGAAGAAGGGGCATTCAAAAAATCTCGTGTGCATGCTGGAATACCCTTGTGTTCTGAGGAGGAACCAAGTAATGCTCTAGAAAAGTTCATATAAAGGAACGCCCAACATATATCGGTTGAAATACATTTACTTCTTCCTTCTTCATGCAGCTGTATGAATCAAATTGGCACCCCTTTATATGAACTTTTCTAGAGCATTACTTGGTTCCTCCTCAGAACACAAGGGTAGTCCAGCATGCACACAATATTTTTTTGAACTTCCCTGATTTTCTGTCGTCTGGTATTTTCCACAAGCCATGGAATGTCCCTTCTTTTATATTGTTCGACATTTTCTATAAGCCATGGAATGTCCCTTCTTTTATATTGTTTGACATTTTCTGCAACCTAGGGAATGTCCGTTCTTTTATATAGTTTGCCACATGGCACATACCATATAAAGGGGCCTTTTCTATGCCCCTGACATTTTCCCAAGATTATAAATATATTATATATATTTAATTTTAAAGCAAAATCTATGGCACAGAGGTAGGCTTTGTTTTGAAAGCCAATAACTAGACCTATTGGCTGATGTATATTCCAAGTTTCAGTTAGTTTCAATGTATAGCCCTTGAGATATGAGTGCCAACACATTTTGGGCGGAAGGACGGACAGACACCAACGTGATTTTGAGGGTTTTCTAAATAAAACTCAAGAATGCGGAAACGGATGTTGGTGAAATTTGGAACATATTACCTCAACATACAAAGGATTTACTTCTGAAACTTGCAGCCGATTTCATCCAGTAGAAGCCGAGAAACTTATTTTCAGTCCCCCATGTTAAAGTTGCATACAGCGGAACGACCCCTTATATAAAGGGCGGCCGCTTTGCACGTCCCTTGATTAAATGGAAAATCTTCAGGGAACAAAGATCTTACAGATGTTAGACTTAGCTGTCGAAGATCCAACTCAGAGACACCAGAGCCATGAGCTACAAACAGCCTATGGCTATGCAAATGTGACCAGGCAAGAGCTGTGATTGGCTCACGCCCCTCAGTCTGACCGGCGGCCACTCCACCATCCGCCCAGAGCCTCAGAGCTCCACCCACATGACCCGTGGCAATGAGGTCATTGTCGCAGCAAAAATCGAGGTTGGGATTCATGGCGATGCAATTCGCCATGGCATCCTCGCCATCACCCAGGGCACAGTACCATAGCGTTTTGGCCATAGCGGTTCCAACTTGGTAAAACTCAGCACCTGTTCAAAGGTCAAGGAGAAATCAAAATAAGGTATACATAATGTAGTTATTTTCACGAGCTGTGCATTGTAACAATCTCTATGGCAGGAGATTGACGTGAAACCCGCCGTCCCCTCACGACGTCTCTCGAAAGGTAAGCCATTGGCATTGCCATTGTGGGTCGGTAACCGAGCCATATCCCAACAAAGTACTGCCCTTGTTTGTTAATGAATGAATGCAATGGCAAACCATCGAAAACACTGCAAGCCACGATAAATCTTTGGCAACCTCTATATTACCTGCTGACCTGAGAAGGATGTCGCGGATAATGCGCAATTATATTACTATTAGTGTTAGCACACTCGTCATACGCACTCTGAACCCGGAAAGCTGCACTGTACGTACTGTACTGTGTACACGTCCAAAAAGTGATAACTTATTAATTGAATTTAGTAAAGTTTCTCAGTATGGATGCGTATGTATATTCTATTACTGCATATCAAAATGTGCAAATAACACGACTTTTTTAAGACCTCTGAAGAGAAGTTAAGGCTATACACCGCCTAAGTAACTAATCATTTAAGTAAAGCTAATTGTGGCGACATGTACATACATCGGCGTCTATCGGAGAAAAAAAAGCGCGGAGACATAAAATATCGCCAAGTTACTTTTCTCTTGAAATGCGTAAATTGATTTTTGAAGTAAAAACGCTTTGGTAATAGAAAGTTCACCGAAAAAGAGGAAGAGCACCACAAAAAATATGATGCGTATCTATCATGACGAATGCCTGTTTTCTACCATTTATGACCTTATCGCGGAGCTTCATTTCCCACAAGCACTTATCCGATATTCAAGGAGCATGCTGCAGGAAACGTGCGTGCATGAGGGTTAAGGCGAAACTAACATATATTGTAGTTGTCAACACTGAGAAAGGGCAAAGAGGAAGGATGGAAAAGATCTGTTACGAGGCTGCGAAGGAACCAAAGGGGGGTGGGGGAGGGAAGGTTTGGGAGAGGGGAAATTTTCCAAAATTTGTTTTTTTAGCCCCCATTGGAGTGAGTCTGAAATGTGGGCTTATGGATTGGGTCTCGTCCGCCCGTGTGTGCGTCCGTCCGTGCGTGCGTGCGCCGACAACAATATGTCGGAGATGCATTTCCCGATTGTATTCATCCTTGGCACAAATACAATACATGATGGTAACGGTATACATATGCACATCATTTTGTTTCGCGATGTGATCAGAGATGGCCGATTGGCAGATATTTTAGTTGTAAAGTAGAACGACACTCTCCGACGTCACGACGTAACCGATATGCCTACACCCACATTATTACATCATTATAATACTTGTACCACGTTTGATTTAAATCCATTCAGATGTTCTCAAGTTATCACATTTTTACCTATGACCTCTGACCTTTGACCTCTTGACCCCCAAATTTACTCAGCTCATGTTTGCATCATTATACATACCTCTACCAAGTTTTAATTTAAATCCCTTCAGCTGTTCACAAATTATCACATTTTGTACCTGACAAGACCTCTGACCTTTGACCTCTTGACCCCCAAATTTACTCAGTTCATGTTTGCATCATTATACATATCTGTACCAAGTTTTAATTTAAATCACTTCTGCTGTTCACAAGTTATCACGTTTTGTACCTGACAAGACCTCTGACCTTTGACCTCTTGGCCCCAAAATCTAATCAGTTAATCTTTACATCATTATACATACCTGTACCAAGTTTGAATTTGATCACTTCAGCCGTTCTCGAGTTATAGTCCTATAACAGACTTTGACCTTTGACCCCTTTGCCCCAAATTCTAATCAGTCAATCTTTACATCATTATACATACCTGCACCAACTTTGAATTTGATCACTTCAGCCGTTCTCGAGATTAAAGCTAGGCCTGTAGGTCTAGTTTGAGTGAGACAGAAAGCAAGACCAGAAATCCTGACACAGAGAGTGTAAGATGGTTCTGTGCACCACTTTAACGCTCCTAAGTCAGAACAGTAGTACCACCCTGAGCGGTTGCTGTCTACAACCTACTACCTAAAAAACGGGTCCAACAGAATTGGTGTTTTTAGTTTACCTGGAAGGTAGTTCCGAGGAGCTGATGCGATGGCGTGTCGTCAGTCAGTCAGTCAGTCCGTCAGTCCGTAAGCACTTGCAACTTCTCCAAAACCACAGATAGGATTGTGACCAAACTTGGCACAAATGATCTTTGATATGTTGCAATTCATGTTTGTTCAAGGCATTAAAAAGGGTCTGGGGTGGGGGGGGGGTGGGGGGGGTTAACGGGTCCACTGGGTGTCAAATTGGATCCAGGTTTGATCCCCTCCCCCGCCCCCACAACCTTCACCATCCATGATGTACCAATCTTCCCTTTACCGTGTTCATCTGTAACATATTTACTTTCTCCTGCATGCTGTGTAAGGATTGTGACATCAGGGAGACATCACCTGTAAAGCAGAGTTCCTCCAGCTATTCTAATTTGTTCCTCCAAGGTATCCCATTCCTTCTCTACTCAGTTGTTTTCCACAACTCCCAGTCCAACGCCACTAAAACAGAAATGGAGACCATGAAACTTTGTCTGATCCCTGCAGTGACTTCAATTTCGGATAACAAGGCCTGCCGCAGTTGGGCCAACATCGTCAGATGGTTTTTGAAGATGGCACAATCGTCGGTAGATTTCATCCCACACATGTTCTATGGGAGGAAGATCAGGAAAAACAGCTTGCCAAGGAAGTGAATGTTCTGTTGTACGGTGACCACTCATGCGACGTGAGGGCGTGCTTTATCCTGTAGAAGTGTGACGTGACCTCTGTGACGTATCCACTTGATCAAGGGGTGAATAATCAAGGCAAGACACATCCCAAGTCGGAGCTCCACATTTATTCACCAGGGTGACACAATGGTAACTTTCACAAAACATGTCAACATCCATGAACCTCCAGGAATGGGAGGACATGAGGACGTAGAACCTCATCATTTACAGTCAGGTGAAAAAGTAAGTAGACCCCATGTAAAGTTTTGACTTTTTCAACATATTTCAACATACAGCTATTTGATCTTCATTTCAACAATATTGATAGATAAACGTGATATAATATAACAAATATCATGAAACATTTACATTTTGTAGTCCATTGTATAATTTAAATAAACATAAATGCAAATTTCACATGTGGAAAAAGTAAGTACACCCCATGAAATGTTTTTATCTTTTTAACATATGTGGACATATCAATATTTGATCTTTATTTAAACAGTATCTATAGATAAAGGTGATCTAATTGAACAAAAAACAATGAAAAATTGACTTTGCAATAATTTATTCAACAAAAACTTTACAGAGATGCCAATTTCCTTCTGTGGAAAAAGTAAGTACACCCTTGGCTCTAATAGGTGGTATTGCCCCCTTTGGCAGAAACAACCTCAAGTCGGCGTTTCTTATAACTGTCTCTGATATCGACTGGGAGAAATTTTTGCCCACTCCTCCATGCAGAATTCTTTCAGCTGTGCAATGTTTGAGGGGTTTCTTGCATGCACAGCTCGTTTCAAATCCCCCCACAACATCTCGATGGGATTTAGATCCGGGCTTTGGCTTGGCCCTTCCAGAACCCTCCATTTCTTTCTTCTCAGCAATTCCTTTGTGGATTTACTGGTATGTTTAGGGTCATTGTCATGCTGCAAGGTCCACCCTCGGTTGAGCTTCAACTTTATGACAGATGGCCTCACATTATCCTCAAGCACCCTCTGGTACAATGAAGAATTCATAGTGGATTATATGATGGTGAGCTGCCCAGGCCCTGATGCAGCAAAACTGCCCCAAACCATAATATTTCCACCACCATGCTTTACAGTTGATATCAGGTTCTTGTGGTCAAATGCTGTCTTTGATTTTCACCAAACATGTCTTCTGGTACTGTGGCCAAATAGCTCTACCTTTGACTCATCTGTCCAGAGCACATTGTTCCAGAAGTGTTGGTCTTTGCCTGGGTGTTCATTGGCAAACTTTAGACTGGCCCTGATGTTCTTTCTGGACAGCAAAGGTTTCCTCTTGGCACACCTCCCATGTAGATCAAATTTGTGCAGCCTCTTTCTAATGGTAGACTCGTGCACTTTGACATCAACAGTGGCAAGAGCTACCTGTAGGTCCCGTGATGACATTCTGGGGTACTTAGAGACTTCTTTCAGCATCTTGCGGTCTGCTCTCGGGCTGAACTTGCTGGGGCGGCCTGGCCTGAACAAGTTGGCAGTTGTTTGGAATCTTCTCCACTTGTAGATGATCTTCCGGACGGTCGAATAATTGATTTCAAATTGTTTGGAGATCTTTTTAAATCCCTTCCCAGACTCGTAGGCATCTATAACCTTCTTTCTGAAGGTCTCAGAGAGCTCTTTTGAACTCGGCATGGTGACACCACACACTTCAACAACAAAGAGCAAACCAAACTAAATGTCTGAGGTTTAAATTAGACAGGTTCCTCCAAGATCCTCTCTGACGATGTCGTAATCATTTGCACCTGAGCTGGTGCACCTGATTCTAATTTTAGGTATTTGAAGTAGTGATAAATGTAGGGGTGTACTTACTTTTTCCACATGCGAAATTTGCATTTATGTTTATTTAAATTATACAATGGACTACAAAATGTAAATGTTTCATGATATTTGTTATATTATATCACCTTTATCTATCAATATTGTTGAAATGAAGATCAAATAGCTGTATGTTGAAATATGTTGAAAAAGTCAAAACTTTACATGGGGTGTACTTACTTTTTCAGTGACTGTTACTGAATACCCTTTCAAATTGCCTTTAATGGCCGACATATGATTTCATAAGTGTCCAACCCAAGTTAGTACTTGGTGGAAGCACTTTTGACAGCAATTGCAGCTGTGAGTCTCTTGGGATAGGTCTCTACCAACTTTGTTTGTTGGTAAGTTAATTTGTTGGTTAGTTGGTTTGTTCATCATATTTTGGTTTGTTAGTTGCAAAACTCAATTGTCACTGAGACCTAACAGGCTACAGAGACTGTAATATTTAACTTTTCGGGTTAGAGGAGGAAACATGATGTCTTTGCATAATCATGTGATGAATGAGCGGATTGAAGGTCATGTGATCTGGCTCGGACGTATTGAGATTCCGCCATGTTGGCTGAAATACACGAGTCGGGTTAACTCTTCTCCGGCGTGTTTGTGTGGTTTGTCCGTCGAGATATAACAGACAGTACAAGTATTAAAGAGAAAGAAGAAATATATTTAAATTCCGCTTCAACTGAGGTAGATTTGGATTGAAAATGAAACAGAATGCAGGTCAGATGATGTAATTTGCACAATGATGCAGGTCAAAGTATGTTGTATCCAGGAAATTTAGAAAGGTGTGTGAGCATCATAGGTGTGTGTGTGTGTGTGTGTGTGTGTGTGTGTGTGTGTGTGTGTGTGTGTGTGTGTGTGTGTGTAATGAACTTTTCACTACATATATATTCTACACCTGAAGATCTATCATCATTTGATTGGTCCTCCGATAGAATGGAGACCCAGGAGACCCTCATGTATTGTTCCAACTTGGTCCTTGTCTATGATGCAGTCAGCCTAAACTTTTAGTCCATAAAAATATCTGGATTAAAGATTAAAGCTCGCCCAGAAGCTGTAGTTTGAGTGAGACAGAAAGTAAGACCAGAAATCTTGACATGGAGAGTGTAAGATGGTTCTGGGAACCACTTTAACGCTCCGAAGTCAGAACAGTAGCACCACCCTGAGCGGTTGCTGTCTACAACCTACTACCTAAAAAACGGGTCCAACAGAATGGGTGTTTTTAGTTCACCTGGAAGGTAGTTCCGAGGAGCTTATGCGATGACGCGTTGTCAGTCAGTCCGTCAGTCCGTAAACACTTGCAACTTCTCCGAAACCACAGATAGGATTGTGACCAAACTTGGCACAAATGATCTTTGGTATGTTGCAATTCATGTTTGTTCAAGGCATTAAAAAGGGTCTGGGGGGGGAGTGAGTTAAGGGGTCCACTGGGTGTCAAAGTGGATCCAGGTTTGACCACCCCCACCCCATCACCACCCCCGCCCCTTCTCAAATACGAATTTGCTTTTTCCTCTGAAACTACATGCACAATTATGATGAAACTTGACCACAACCTTCACCATCTGTGATGTACCAAAGTTTGTTCACAGCGTTAAAAAAATATCGGGAAAATCGCAAAATCCAGAATCATGCATCCATCTTTCCCACCCCCATGCATCTTCCCTTACCCCTCATTCTTACCCACATACCTTGTTTGTATGTCTCTGTCTATTTTGTCCCTCAACCCCGCTGTTGGGGTTTCTCCCTCTCTTTCTGCTGGTCCTTTTGTTCTGTTGCATCTTTGTCCATTCTGTGTTATAGCTCTTCCATGAGCCCTGACCTACCTACCATTTGCCTACCTAGAGAAGAAAAAACTATTGCCTACCTAGAGAAGTGGTTTGACCTCAGCCCAAACAATCCATTATTACCTCCGCCATTGAAGGTGTGTGGAGGTTGTGTTTTTACCTCTGTCTGTCTGTTTGTGAACAGGATATTTCAAAAAGTTGTGGATGGATTTGGACGAAATTTGGTGGACAGGTTGGGAATGTGGTAAGAGCGAAATGTGATAAGGGCGAAACGCAGATAAGGGCGGAATGTGATAAGGGCGAAATGATTACATTTTAGTAAAGATCTGGATCTGGATCAGATAAAAAAATTTCAGTGATTCTTCACCATTGAATGATAGGCTAAAACCGATATACAGTCACGTGAAAAAGTAAGTACACCCCATGTAAAGTTTTGACTTTTCCAACATATTTCAACATACAGCTATTTGATCTTCATTTCAACAATATTGACAGATAAAGGTGATATAATATAACAAATATCATGAAACATTTACATTTTGTGGTCCATTGTATAATTTAAATAAACATAAATGCAAATTTCGCATGTGGAAAAAGTAAGTACACCCCTACATTTATCACCACTTCAAATACCTAAAATTAGAATCAGGTGCACCAGCTCAGGTGCAAATGATTACAACATCGTTAGAGAGGATCTTGGAGGAACCTGTCTAATTTAAACCTCAGACATTTAGTTTGGTTTGCTCTTTGTTGTTGAAGTGTGCGGCGTCACCATGCCGAGTTCAAAAGAGCTCTCTGAGGCCTTCAGAAAGAAGGTTATAGATGCCTACGAGTCTGGGAAGGGATATAAAAAGATCTCCAAACAATTTGAAATCAATTATTCGACCGTCCGAAAGATCATCTACAAGTGGAGAAGATTCCAAACAACTGCCAACTTGTTCAGGCCAGGCCGCCCCAGCAAGTGCAGCCCGAGAGCAGACCGCAAGATGCTGAAAGAAGTCTCTAAGTACCCCAGAATGTCATCACGGGACCTACAGGTATCTCTTGCCACTGTTGATGTCAAAGTGCACGAGTCTACCATTATAAAGAGGCTGCACAAATTTGATCTAAATGGGAGGTGTGCCAGAAGGAAACATTTGCTGTCCAGAAAGAACATCAGGGCAAGACTAAAGTTTGCCAATGAACACCTAGGCAAAGACCAGCACTTCTGGAACAATGTGCTCTGGACAGATGAGTCAAAGGAAGAGCTATTTGGCCACAGTACCAGAAGACATGTTTGGTGAAAAGCAAAGACAGCATTTGACCACAAGAACCTGATACCAACTGTAAAGCATGGTGGTGGAAATATTATGGTTTAGGGCAGCTTTGCTGCGTCAGGGCCTGGGCAGCTCACCATCATAGAATCCACTATGAATTCTTCATTGTACGAGAGGGTGCTTGAGGATAATGTGAGGCCATCTGTCGGAAAGTTGAAGCTCAACCGAAGGTGGACCTTGCAACATGACAATGACCCTCAACATACCAGTAAATCCACCAAGGAATAGCTGAAAAGAAAGAAATGGAGGGTTCTGGAATGGCCAAGTCAAAGCCCGGATCTAAATCCCATTGAGATGTTGTGGGGGGATTTGAAACGAGCTGTGCATGCAAGAAACCCCTCAAACATCGCACAGCTGAAAGTATTCTGCATGGAGGAGTGGGCAAAAATTTCTCCCAGTCGATGTCAGAGACTGGTAGACAGTTATAAGAAACGCCTACTTGAGGTTGTTTCTACCAAAGGGGGCAAAACCGCCTATTAGAGCCAAGGGTGTACTTAATTTTTCCACATGCAAAATTTGCATTCATGTTTATTTAAATTATACAATGGACTACAAAATGTAAATGTTTCATGATATTTGTTATATTATATCACCTTTGTCTATCAATATTGTTGAAATGAAGATCAAATAGCTGTATGTTGAAATATGTTGAAAACGTCAAAACTTTACATGGGGTGTACTTACTTTTTCACGTGACTGTATAGAACAATATTTCAAAAAGTGATGGACGAAACTTGGTGGACAGGTTGGGTGTGTGAAAAGGCTGAATCGATTCGATTTTGATGAAGATTCGAATCGGATCTTAAATCAGAGTATTTTTTTAATTTTGGAAGTGATTCTTCACCATTGAGTGATGGGGCTAAAACTGATATAAATCATGATATTTCAAAAAGTTATGGGTGACTTTTGCCAAACATAGGTGAATGAGTTGGGTAGGTGACAAGAACAAGCCGATTAGATTTTGGTTCAGGTCCGGATCCAGATCTGATCTATCGATGTATAAAGACTTCTAAAGTCAGTAGTAAGTGAGTTATCGCAGGCATCCCAATTGCAACCTGACCCTCGTCCTCTTATTTAATAAAATGTATTGTAATGACAATTAACTTTAATGTATTGTTGATGAGATAGAAATAGTTCAGTTCTTTGATGAATCTTAGCAATACTATGCTATAGTTCATAATGATCTTGTAGAAAAGGATTATTTATTATTAAGAATGTGTGTATATATATGTATTACAAACTTAGGAATTCAAGAGTATAATTCATACTGTTGTGGTTTTGGAATAAAGGTTATTTCCCCCTCGTAGGTAGACGCACCACAACATGAAGCCTCGCGATAGTTGTTATTTCTTAGCGAATGTAAGCGTAGTCCTTTCCTGTGTTTAGTTTTGCGTTGAGCAGGTCCGTGCGTAGGGCGGTTCTTTTGGCGATGGCATGCCACGTGGCAGGCCTGAACAAGTCTACCGAGGCCGAAGGGAGGCGCTGCAGGAGGAGTGGCCGGTAAGGAACGAGCCGCCAATCAGGGTGCGATAAAACCCTGCTCCGAACCTTCCCCCCTCCCCCCACCGCAGTTGAGTTGAGTTGGGAGTTCAGAGAAGAGGTGAGAAGTGTTCTGAGTCAGAGTCGTGTGCACGTCAGTCAGAGCCGGAGAGTATCGTGAGTTCAAGTGCTGAGTTACAGTTCCCTGTGAGAGTGAGTTGAGTTGAGCTTGAGCACACATGAGAATCACGCCGCAGAACGAGTGTGTTGAATTGCGGTGATCGAGATTGTACACGAACTTTCCCCGTGCCCTGTGCTCTGCGCTGTATTAATCGCGCGCTCGAGAGGACAACCTGTGCCGGGCCACAGACGCACGATCTCCTCCTGCCTGCCTTCGCCTGCATACGTGCCGTGAACATCCGAGAGCCACGCCGGGCGAGCTGCCCCGGGGTGACCGACGGCAAAGCGCATTTGGTACGCGAACATTCTTCCTCCATCTCCCTGTGTGCATGAGTGGGCCCTGCATCTGGGAATAAGTAGGATTGATTAAGCTTCTGCTTTGTGTCCCCTTTCCTTCTGCGAATCATTGTACATTGTGTAAATAATAATAAATCGTGTTATTCCTCTGATTTGACCATTCTTGTCCCTTCCATCCATTGGCTTCGCATGGTACGAATAAAACCGCTCAAATCGGGTTCCATAAAAGTAATGGCACGAGTCACGTGATACGTATACCGCTCGGGCGTACTCGATTAAGCGTGGCTTGTGCGAGGTTCGGTCCCCGCTTTCGTGGCAGCGTGGGTTAAAGGTACGTGCAAAGTTGTCCCGATACCCTTTTTCACGTTTGCTCCAGAAGTGGCGATTCGGCCTCGCGGACCCGAAGAACCAGGGGGAAAAAAGGGGTTTAATCCCCCCTTTATAACGGGAACAGGCTTCGGGAGATCCGCAACAATACTTTGGTTGACTCAACAGTTGCCTTTGTGATGGAAAGATATACAGTACATACCTTTGTAGTCCTGTGTAAATACTAATTGGGGATAAGGTTTGTAAAAGCTTTGACAATTATCTTCTGGTTCATGTGACCCACTGGGAAGATGGCGACTGAATTGAGGATTTCTCAAACTCCGAGCTACCCCCTCCCCACTCTCTGCTTCCTTATCAGTGGTTCCTTGGCCCCCAATCAATCCCCTCCCCAATTCCTGCTTCCTTATCAATGATTCCTCAAACCCTGATCAACCCCACCCCAATCCCTTATCAGAATCCCTCGTCCCCCGATCTCCTTCCTGCCCACCCCACTGTGAGGACCTAATCAAATATTCCACCTTTGTTCTAATTGATATAAAAGAGGCAAAAACAGTGCGATCAATGAAGAATACCTGTGTCGGCCCGGGGTCCTTGTGCTGAGTGAGTTGGTTACCATGTATTGCTGTTGTAACAGTGAGTATTTTTCTCAATGTTATTAAATTTTACAATTATTCAATGAGTGCACATGACTTGGTTTATGTACACCAAATTGTTATTCAACAATTGGTACCCAACGTGGGGCCACTTCAAACAGAAGCTGAGATCCGTACTCAGGAAGGTGATTCCAGAACTCTGATGTTGAGATGGAGTGATGGACTCTCACCTGCCGGTAGACGGAGTTCTTCTTCGCCTCTGTTGAATGTGGCTCTGGACCATGTAAATATTTAATATCACTGTTGCCGTGTGTATATATTATATGTAAATACTTGAAAGGTTCAGAATCCTGCATAAATGCAAAATGACTAGGGTCCCAGGGGTGTTGAAAAAAAATACCTGGACAGGAGAGAGCACTGGGAGGGGGGTACTCCCGTGCATTGATCAAGCCAAAACCCAATTGTCCAAGGGGGTGTTGAAAGAAACACCTGGACAGGTAACCTATTGTCCCAGGGGGTGTTGAAAGAAACATCTGGACATTACATTACAGGTCACGAAAGAAGACCTTCTAATATTTTACCCAAAGCCTTGAGCTGTCCTGGGAAAATGTGTACTGATAGTTGAAATCCTGTAGGTACACTTATGGTGCGGTCCTGAAGCACCCATGACTGGTAGACGATGGGGTGATGGGTAGTTTAAAAGGGTGGTCAGTCTGCTATGTTTTGTAGATATGTTAATATATTTAGAGGAAATATACGTACCAGTATGAAGGAGGGTTGAAAATTGGCCCAGGATATGGTGTTGCTTGGTGCTGGAAATGGAGAGGTATTTGTTGCTTGTCCAATATCAAGTATAGCATTGTGAATATTGAAAAGTGTTTTAAAAATGAGAGAAAGAAATAATAATAAAAATAAAAATCCTTCACAATTGTTATACAACAATTTTGTGTGTCCACCACAAACTTGTTTATGGTTTTGTGAATCAAAATATCGAATAAATAAGGTCCGAAGATATCTAGTTTGATAGAGTGATATATATACATACATATATGTATATATATATATATATACAGTATATATATACAGTATATATATATATATATATATATATATATATATATATATATATATATATATATATATATATATATATATATATATATATATACACATACATATATATATACACATACATACATACATATATCTATATATATATATATTGTTGTGCATTTGAGAATCTTGTTGTAATTGTTGTAAATATCACCCTCTGTAAGTGTAATGAATTCTTGTAAATATCTCCGTTTTGTGTGTAAAGGTCAAAGGTCGTCCTCTTAGTTAATCCATCGCATACATGCAGGCCACCATATACCCTTCTAAATAGTTATTTCTTTATTATGTGTATTAGTTTAAGGTTGTGTTTCCCATTAGTTGACTCTACATTGCACCGAATTCAAATAAGATAGATTCCCTTTCAATTCCCCATTTGTCCGCAATTGCCAACTGCATTCGCCCTCTATTGAACACGTGGTCGGTTCGGAGAAGAAAGGCGTGTCTCCGCCCTCGTCATCAGAGGGAGGAGTGAGCCAGCCCCGATCAACCAACCAAGGATGAGGGGTTTGGCTTGAGAGGGTGGAGAAAGAACGACCGGGGAGGTTCGCGAAGATTCGAGGGTGTGGCCTATATAACCCGTCACGCGACGCCCCCACCAGAGATGATTGAGGGAGAGAGATGCGCGCAAGAGTTCAGTGAGGGACTGCTTGGTGAAAGAGGTGAAGAATGACGTCATTGAGGGAGCCAGAGAGTTGAAGGAGCCCGAATAGAGAGCTCTGGGAAAGGAGACGCTGTTCCAACCAGCCTTGCCACGACAAGCTCCGACGTGTTGCTGCGAGCATCCTGGCCGTGTGGACCCGAGTGCGGAGGGGCGGCGGCTGCTCACTCCCGGCCTGACCATTCTCCTGCTCCAACTGAACCTTCCTCGCTTTCCAGCCATTCGTTCCTGCCTTCATTCCCTGTGTAAGTCTGATTGTCGTCCGTCTTCTGTGTTGTCCTGGGGTATAAGTAAGACTGTTTAGGTAAGTTAATATTGCTCTGTGTCCTTCTGGTCCTTCCATCCTTCTGTAAATTATTTTCGTATCTTTCCTTCTCCTTGGTTCTTTTGGTCTTGTACATAATAGTTAGTAATCTATATCTATAAAACACAGTTTGTGTGTGTGTGTGTGTGTGTGTGTGTAATGTTACCGATAGACTCCTAAACGGAGAGGCTCACGTACTTGATATTTGGCATAGACATAGCCATTGAGCCTGGGACGAACATGGCCGAGACCATATTTGACGAGATCCATATTTTTTATTCATATTTACCTCAGCGCATTTCAGCGAAGTACCTGCTAATCTCAGCCGGTTCCAGAGCAGCTCGCTGATTCGCTCAGAGCGATCATGTGATGTTCCATTCCCGCCGCGAGACTGATTCGCTCAGAGCGATCACGTGATGTTCCATCCCGTCACATGTCACACGTTTTTTCACCTTTTATGCGATCGTGTTTTGTATCGATTTTGTGCGATATGAATTAAATGTCTTTGAAACAGCTGTGAAACATGTTTCCACAACCCTTCCGTAACCGATTGAAGCAGTTTATTGCCGCACAAAACGAGATCCGCGAAGCGAGTTGGTCGAGTCGTGCTGACCAAGATGGCGACACGGCGGCTTCACTTTTCACGGATTATGAGCGTTCTATATATTTTCAATTCAGTGCGCCCGTGATTTGTGGCATAGACATGACCATTTGGCCTTCACGGTGTAATTTGTGCGAGGCTTTTGTCCGAGTGAGCGTGAGTCGAGAGGGCGAATGTACGGGTTGGGAATGTACGGGTCTCCCTTCCCCCACCAGGCAACGCCGGTACTGGAGGACGTCACAGGATCGGTGAGTCTCCAAAAGCCGCTTCGTGCTGTTGCGAATATGCAGGACTATGTCGCGATTGTTGTGCTGCTCTCCGACCATGAGAACTGCAACGTCATTGTTGACTGGCCCTCCCCTTCCCTCCCCCCTCCGTCCTCCCCCTCCCTTCCCCCTCCACCCTCCCCTCCCCCCTCCCCTTCTCCCCTCCCCCTCCCTTTCCCCCTCCCGCTCCCCCTCCCCCTCCCCCTCCCTTTTCCCCCTCCCCCTCCTCCTTCCCCCTCCCCCCTCCCCCTCCCCCCCTCCCTTCCCCCTCCACCCTACCCCCTCCATTTCCCCCTCCCCTCCCCCACCCTTCTCCCCTCCCCCCCTCTTCTCCCCTCCCCCCCCCAGTTCCGCTCCCCTCCCCTCCCCGGCAATGCTGGGTACTTCTGCCGGGTCCCTCCCCCCTCCCCCTCCCCCCTTCCCCTCCCTCCTCCTCCCCTCCCCCTCCCCCTCCCCCCTTCCCCTCCCTCCCCCTCCCCCCTTCTCCTCCCTCCCCCTCCCACCCCTCCCCCCTCCCATCCCTCCCCATCCCCCCTCTTCTCCCCTCTTCCCCCCTCCCCCTCCCCCCTCCCCCTCCCACCCCCTCTCCCCCCATCCCTCACCCTCCCATCCCTCCCCATCCCCCCTCTTCTCCCCTCTCCCCCCCCTCCCCACTTCCCCCCTCCCCCTACCCTCCCCCCTTCCCCCCTCCCCTCCCCCCTCCCCCTTCCCCCCCTCCCTCGTCCCCTCCCCCCTCCCACCCCTCCCATCCCTCACCCTCCCCATCCCCCCCTCTTCTCCCCTCTCCCCCTCCCCCTCTTCTCTCCTCCCCCCCATTCCCCTTCCACCCCCTCCCATCCCTCACCCTCCCCATCCCCCCCTCTTCTCCCCTCTCCCCCTCCCCCTCTTCTCCCCTCCCCCCCATTCCCCTCTTCTCCCCTCCCCCCCGTTCCCCTACCTTACCCTCCACCGCCCGGCAATGCCGGGTACTTCTGCTAGTAAATTATATTTGTTCTTCCTACTTTTGCCTTCTTCTTCTTCACATCCGTTCGTCTTTGAGGTTTCCACATTGAACACCTGTGGCGCGATTTTGGCCAACGTTTCAGAATCGGGTCAGTTACTTGCTAATGGTTCGTGCCGCGGCTGCTAATCCGCTCGGCAATTAACATCTTGTCCGCGGTCGTGAACGGGGTTGCTCACCTGCCTCTCCGGAGGGAGCTTGGGCAACTTCAGGACTCACGTCGGTCAGTCATACACAAGGGGATTAATTCCCCCTTCTTAAGGGGAAAAAGGCCGATGTAGAGATCCGTAACAATTGGTGCCAGGAGCGAGATTCGGACCTGAAGTGCGTTTAACGCACTCAAATTACGAGTGGCCCAAAATTTTATTTTATTTAACATCCTAAATTTAAAATCGTGCCATGGATAGTCAAGGCGATCGGGTGCCGGTGGGAGTAGAGTTAGAAGGGGGGTTAGAATCAACCCAGGACCCCAGGGAGGAGGTGGGAGTAATAATGGAGGAGGAGAGCAATGAAGATGTGGTTTGCGGGGGTATCAGGTACACAAAATGGCGCCCTCGCGCACGAGGTTGCAGCAGCACCAAATTGCGCCGCGCACGAGGTTGGAGGCGCACAAAATGGCGCCTCGCACGTGGGTGCGGTAGCCGAGCCCGCTCTACCAGCGGGCTTTGACATGCAGGGCCTCATGGCGCAGCTGCAGGCAATCATCCAAATGGGGAATATGGGATTGAGAAATGAATTGAGGAATGACATGGGAAACCAAATCGAAGGGATGGAAAGCAGAATGAGGGACGAAGCAAGGGGTACCAGGGAGCAATTGGGGAGAATGAGGGACGAAGCAAGGGGTACCATTGAGCAAATGGGAGCAATGAGGGATGAAGCGAGGGGTACCAGTGAGCAATTGAGAGACGGGTTAAGTAATATGGGAAATAAATTTGAGGGATTAAACAGCAAAGTGGGAGGAGTAGGAAACAAGTTGGGAAGCAAATTTGAGGGAGTCGGAAGCAGATTAGGGGACAAACTGAGGGGCATAATTGGCCAAGCCAAATAAATGAATGAGGGGTTGGCGAGGGGGCAAGCCGCATATGAGGTGAGGGAAGCCGAGAGGGAGGTTGACCGCAGGTTGAGCGGGAGGGGCACACGGGTGCACGACGAGGTAACGTGGGTCGAGGAGCGCTGGTTGAGCGAGTCGGAGCAAGGCACAGGTAACTGGACCGGGGTAGACATCGCGACTCGGGGTATGGAGAAGCCGGCGACCGCTGAGGTAGAAGAGAGAATTTTAATAAAGCCAGCGGTCGTCGAGGTGAATAAAGAACAAGTACAAAAAGTTTTAATTAAAACAAAAGCCGCGTCGATGTTACACAATGCCTAGATGCAGCTGTGCCTATAACGTCGATGTTATAGGCACAGGACATTCCTATTGATTCGATTACTTGATGTTATTTTTGTGCAAAGTGAAAATATATCTCGGCAATTTCCCGTGTGTGGCGACGAATTTTTAATATATCTCGGCATTTTCCCGTCTGTTATTTCGGGCGGTGTATGACTGACCATGCCGTGATTGTAAAAAAATATATCTCGGCAATTTCTCGTGTGTAGCGACACGTGAACGAAGCTATGCTCCTCTCTCCACATTATTGTGACGACGTATAAATTAAATATTTCATCGTGACGATTGTCATCAAATGGACGAATTTTTAATATATCTCGGCATTTTCCCGTCTGTTATTTCGGGCGATGTATGACTGACCATGCCGTGATTGTAAAAAAATATATCTCAATGGACTTGAAGTTACAGGCCTTTGAGAATTCATTTCGTTCTATAAAGGGCAACTTTCATCGGATTTTCTTCCCGTTTTTTTTCAACCGAGTCTAAAACTATGTTAGCGACTGTGAAAAATGAAATGATATATCGAATTTGATTTGAAAGAAAACTGTGTGAGAGAGGAAGACACCACGGGCCTACAAAACAGGCCTCAAAGCTATGCGAGTTAATAAAATGGTGGATATTTGTTTATATGAAGCCTCTCCCACAATGGGTGGAGCTATGGTTCCCAGAATGGGTGGAGCTTTGAGGTTTTGTCTTCTCTGCAAGAACAACAAGAAGAAGAAGAAGAAGAAGAACAAGAACAAGAACAGAGGGCACTCTATGACCAGCGTCTTGCGACGCGGCTAAAAAAGCAAAAGTTGAAATTGAAATTGTAGAAACGCAGATGTAGAAGAGCAACAGTTGGAGGAAGGAATGGAAATTGTACAAAGTCTGAATACACATCCTGATGCCGTACTTGCTAATCCTTATAAAGATTTGCAGGTGCGCATGGAGAAAAGGATCCCAAAGGTGAGTCGTGCTGTGTATGGCGCTAAGAGGTTTTTCGGCATAGTGTTTGGCGCGAAGAGAATTGTCGCGCGCTTGGGATCGAGGAAGCACCCGGGCATTCGTGGAAGGTCCTTTGTGTGCTGTGTTAAAGCGAATGGCACTCGTGTGAGAAAAAAAGTGTGCATCGGGGAATGAGCGTGTTACGAAGCCCGAGTGTGGAACCGAGTGCGAGCGAGAATGCACGTCAGGGTGTACGGAGTGTGACACAGAGAGTGAGAGCGATACGGAGTGTACGTGCGAGGGTGAGAGTGACCCGGAGAGTGAGTTGGTGGAGGAGCGGGTGCGAGGATGCACGTTTGGGATGAACGGCGAGGGTGTGCGAGAAAGCACACCTGAGTTGTTTGTGGCGCGGGTGTGGGAGAGCCCATTGAAGCATGTGAGTGGGTGGATGCAAGAGTGCACCCCCATGAGTGGTACGGAGTACGTACCGAGGGAGAGTGCGCAAGACGGTGCGCGAGGTGTGTTAAGGAAGTGTGCGAACGGAGAGTGTGCACAAGAGGATGCATGAGAAAGGTGTGGAACGGAGGTGTGTGTGAGGAAAGAGTGTGCGCCGAGGAGTGAGTGTGCTGTCGAGAGTGAGAGTGAATGCACGACAGAGTGTGGTGGTGAGAGTGACACGGAACACGAGTTAGTTGTGACAGGTGAGAAAGAATGTACACCTGGAATGAAAAGAAGCACACCTGGAATGGTCGAGCGCGTGTGTGAATGTACACCTGAGTTGGTGTTGGCGCAGGTGCGAGAGGGCACATGGAAGCGCGTGATAGGGTGTGCAAAAGAGTGCACACCCGTGGTTGTCACAGAGGATGTGACCGAGGAATGGGCGCGAAGAGGTGTGTTGCTGAGGTGTGCGAACGACGAGTGTGTGCCAAGGTGTGCGGTGGTCAGGTGTGTGACAAAGTCTGTGAGCATAATGAGTGTACCTGGGTGGTGTGTAAGAGAAGGTGCAATGACGAAGTGTATGGAGACACCTGGATGTGTGAATAAGGAACGGAACGCGTGGTGTGAGCATGCAAGTGAAGCATCGACGTTAACCGGGTTAGCAGTTAGGGCGACGGATAGCCGAGGCGAGCACTCGGGGCGCGGTGTGCTTTGTTGGATGCGAGGCCCGGCGCGGGTCGGTGCCGCGTCGCTTCTCTTGGAAGCGTCATTGCCGATTCGGGCTTGGCTCCGCCGCGCACGGTCGAGTCTGGGCCTAGCCGGGCAAGGCGACCGGTCCGGTTCAAGGGCAGATAAGAGGGATCGGAACGGCGCCCCCCTGGTGGGGGCAGTGTTCCGACCGGGCGAGATTGAGCCATCGGGCCGGAGGCCGCAAGGATCCGCGCCGCGATGGTGCGTGGAATCTCGGCCCGACCAAACCGCCTCTCTTGAACCGAATGCCGGACGGATTTAACCTGCAGGCGACCAAACCACCCGAATTCATTGCTCGGCTGTGCGAAGCCGAGTTTTAATGATGTAACGACGCACCGAGGCTCAGATATAGTGGACTGTGATGATGATAGTGTTTTGGACCCGAAATTGGGGATAGGGAATTTGTGATTGGCAAAAATTTGATTGGCAGATTGATGATTGGTAGAATGATTGGCAGTGATTGGCAAATTTTTGATTGGCTGAAATTTGATGGCAAAATTAATAGTGGGACATGCCGGATGTGGTGGGATGGCAACTCTGCCATCCCTCCCACAATGGGGGCACATGAGCAATAGTTTTATGGGGTTTGGCAGTGAAAACTAGCCCGGGAGGGTTAGGATAATGTATAGGGACCTAGAGATGACCATAGGTAACTGTAGATTTAAGTAGCAACATTGGACAGGTAGTTGGGGACATAGAGAGGTTAGTATGGTTGTTAATGACGTGGGATGTGCTTAGTTTAAAGGGAAGATGGGGAGCACCAAGTTAGAGGGAAACCAGGTAGATCAGATGATGCCGTGTGTTTGAGAATTGAAAGTGTATTCGGAAGTGTATTGTGAAAAGAGTGAGGTGATTGTGAGTTGTATTGAGCGTGAAAGTGTATGGAGCAGTGTATGAGGAACAATTGTGGTCGTGCATTGTATTGAATGATTGAAGAAGCCTGGGAGGAAGGAGGGTGCAGGTGGCACCAGGTGTGATTGCACAGGTGTGCAAGTGAACAGGTGTATGGGGCAGTGTATGAGTGAGTAATGGTGATTGTGTGTTGTGTTGAGCAAATGGGCCTGGGAGGAAGGAGGGTGCAGGAAGCACCAGGTGTGATGGCACAGGTGTGCAAATACAGGTGTATGGAGAATGGTTGTGTGGAATAGCTAGTATGGAATATGTGGAGTATGGAATGGATGGTGTAGAGTGAGTATGGTGGAAAATGTGGAGTGGAGTGGTTGGTGCGAAGGGAGTGTATGGGGAGGATGGACCCCATCACGAATACCCGGGGAGGGTAGTTTAAGAGTTAGGTAGAGGGAGTAGGTAAATTGTGGTTGGATATTGGCATCTGTGGTGCGTGTGGAAGAATGGTATTTGGATGGGTGCATTAGTGACGTGGAAATGGCTGGGCGTGTGGTCTGTTAGTGTGTGTAGTTAAATGGGCACTCCGCCACTGTTAGGATGTCGGCCAGGTGAGGCCACAGGTGGGCTCTGGGAGCCGTTAGAGTTGTGGATGGGGCCCGAGGATCCGGAGGACGGACCCGGGTAGCCCAGTGCCAGAGAGGTCACCGAGTGAGGAGAGCGCCAGAGGGCCTTCCCTAGTTAGATAGGTTTTTTTTTTTTGGTTTTTTTTTGTATACTGAATCGAGGCTCGTGAAAGAGCTAACACTTACTTCACAAACAAATCGACCAGACAAACAAAATACACAAAAAAAAAAGCGGAAGACAAGATGGGGAGAAAAGGGGAAGCACACAAACACAACATCCGAGAGCAGGGAGATGTGTGGAAGGGAGAGGGCCCGGGGGGAGGAGGCATGGGAAGGGGGGGGGGGGAGGGAGAAGTATAAAGCACAAGGACACCAAGGACTTCCAGGACAGAAGTTGGTATTTCAAAAAGGGGAATTGGGGTGAAATTAGCGGGGGTATAAAAGATCAAGGTTTTGGATGGGGGAAGATAAGAGATGGTGGTGAACAGCTGTTTTAAAGACTTGGAGGGTGGAGTGGGATTGAAGAGAGTGAGGGAGTTTGTTCCAGAGGTGGGAGAAAAGAGGAATGAAGGAGTGAAGGTGAGCAGAGAGTCTTGATTTTGGCAGTTTAACCAAAAGAGGGTTGCAGGCAGATCTTGTGCGACCTGTAGGAATATTTGCGGGACAGAGCCCAGAGAGAGCTGGGGGGGGGGGGGCAAGGCCAGAGAGGAATCGGTAGAAGAAGGTTAGGGTAAGGAGCAGGTAAGCTCGGAGGCAACTGCAGTGGTGGAGGTGTGCAGGTGGGTAGACCTGCTGGGAGAGCCACACGACCCAGTCCTGAAATTGTGCAAAGGCATGGGGTTGAATCAGGGAAGTGAGACCCCAAATTGAGGAAGCACCACAGTTTGGTCAATGGGAATTTGGTTCTTAAAACCGCATAGAGTAAGATTGCCAATGGATTGGCAGGGAAAGACCCCGGGTAGTGTAAAGTGTGTTAATGTCATTTAGGAAGTAGTTAGGATTGAAATCTCCTCGCACCATCTCCATCCACTCACCTGAGGTGACAGAACTCCACACCATGCCATGTTTTTATTATTTTTGTGCAAATGTTTGGATTGTGAGACGCATCATGACGTGGGTGTGACATTGTGTTGTTGTTCCATCTCTCCCTCCTTATGAGGATTGATGATGAATTGGTGATGGCAAATTGAGACAATGGGATTGTGACGAATTTGGTATTAGGGGAAATATAGGGAGGACGAGACGTAGTGACGAATTGGTAAGGGTGTAGATTTTTTTGTACATACGGGGGTAAGGGGCAAGGGTAGAACAGGTGACGGGTGGGGTGACGTACGATAGGGACGAGCTTTTATCCGCTCGGTCTCCAGGCGCACCTCACCTTGCATTGCCTTTATTGATGTGTACCCTTGTGACCTTACCCCTCGCTAACCTGCCCTCTCTGTCTTCCTTCCCCGACCCATGGATCGTGCTCTCTGGGCACTGAGGGGAGCGTGCGGGAGTCCGCCATTGTGTGCCCGAACCCCCGCAACCAGCTGCTTGCATCGATGCACCACTTATGGACCACATGTTTGTGGCTGAGCACCACTCATGGACCCCATGGGTTGGGGCATGGCCCCTCTGCTGGAACCGGCCAGGTTGGCCAGAGGAAGATCTTGCTTGCAGACCTCGGTAACGTGGCACCTATGCCACACAGGTGAACCACCCATAGTCGGCCCCTGTGGGCCATAAATAAAAAGTCGATACGTTTTGTGCTTTTTATTATATCCACCAATTAGGCCGCAACCAAGAAGATAAGAATGACAACATCTGGAAGAACATTGGCCAGCAGAGGGAGCCGAAGAGGAAGACCAGCACCTGGGGTTTGTTTACTTTTGTTTGAACTGTGGTGAGTGTGCACTGACTGGTGCGTTTTTTTTCGTGCTTTATGGTGCTCTTTATTGGTGCTGGTGCGTCAATGCAGCGCAGGCTGTCCCTCCCCCCCCCCCCCCCCCCAAAAGAACAATCGCAGGTCCTGGGTTGCATTTTGTAAATACAATTAGCGTCAATTGTAAATAATGCTCCCCACCATACATGTATAGTTTGAAAACCATTCCGCAATTCGGTTAGCTGTGGGCGTAAATCTGTTAGGTAGGGTGCAATGCAGCAGGGGGACATACCTATTTGTGTTTTAAAACTGTCACACTCAGGGTCAGGTTAAATGTAGAGGGAACTACACCTACATGTCACACTAAGTTAAAGTTTTATACGCCCGAGGACATGCCTAGAGGATGAGGGTGCAGTGTTGTGGATTTGAGAATCTTGTTGTAATTGTTGTAAATATCACCCTCTGTAAGTGTAATGAATTCTTGTAAATATCTCCGTTTTGTGTGTAAAGGTCAAAGGTCGTCCTCTTAGTTAATCCATCGCATACACGCAGGCCACCATATACCCTTCTAAATAGTTATTTCTTTATTATGTGTATTCGTTTAAGGTTGTGTTTCCCATTAGTTGACTCTACATTGCACCGAATTCAAATAAGATAGATTCCCTTTCAATTCCCCATTTGTCCGCAATTGCCAACTGCATTCGCCCTCCATTGAACACGCGGTCAGTTCGGAGAAGAAAGGCATGTCTCCGCCCTCGTCATCGGAGGGAGGAGTGAGCCAGCCCCGATCAACCAACCAAGGATGAGGGGTTTGGCTTGAGAGGGCGGAGAAAGAACGACCGGGGAGGTTCGCGAAGATTTGAGGGTGTGGCCTATATAACCCGTCACGCGACGCCCCCAGCAGAGATGATTGAGGGAGAGAGATGCGTGCAAGAGTTCAGTGAGGGACTGCTTGGTGAAAGAGGTGAAGAATGAAGTCATTGAGGGAGCCAGAGAGTTGAAGGAGCCCGAATAGAGAGCTCTGGGAAAGGAGACGCTGTTCCAACCAGCCTTGCCACGACAAGCTCCGACGTGTTGCTGCGAAGCATCCCGGCCGTGTGGACCCGAGTGCGGAGGGGCGCAGCTGCTCACTCCCGGCCCGACCATTCTCCTACTCCAACTGAACCTTCCTCTCCTTCCAGCCATTCGTTCCTGCCTTCATTCCCTGTGTAAGTCTGATTGTCGTCCATCTTCTGTGTTGTCCTGGGTTATAAGTAAGACTGTTTAGGTAAGTTAATATTGCTCTGTGTCCTTCTGGTCCTTCCATCCTTCTGTAAATTATTTTCGTATCTTTCCTTCTCCTTGGTTATTTTGGTCTTGTACATAATAGTTAGTAATAAATTCTATTTGTTCTTCCTACTTTTGCCTTCTTCTTCTTCACATCCGTTCGTCTTTGAGGTTTCCACATTGAACACCTGTGGCGCGATTTTGGCCAACGTTTCAGAATCGGGTCAGTTACTTGCTAATGGTTCGTGCCGCGGCTGCAAATCCGCTTGGCAATTAACATCTTGTCCGCGGTCGCGAACGGGGTTGCTCACCTGCCTCTCCGGAGGGAGCTTGGGCAACTTCAGGACTCACGTCGGTCAGTCATACACAAGGGGATTAATCCCCCCCTTCTTAAGGGGAAAAAGGCCGACGTAGAGATCCGTAACAATATATACATATATATATATATATATATATATATATATATATACATTGTTACAGACGTGGCTTGGATGTTATTTACCGAGCGGTTTTATGGTATGACCACGTCTGCACAAGTTACCCGATTGTGCCCGAACGTTGACTAGTCGCGCGATGCTGGCTCAATAAGAAAAAGAAGACACCCGGCTGGATTACAATAACACAATACGACACCAGGGGTTCAGTTCTCAAGACCTCCGGAGGAGGTTATATTAAGGCGGAAGGTTAGATTACAACTACAAGAGGGACAGCATAGAAAGACAAGCACTTAGACACACTCTTATATTAACCCCAACAGACGACAGATAAACGGGACAAAAGGCTGACTCACACGGGGATTGATGGCAAGGAAAGGCAGGCAGTCGATGGCTCAAGGTGCACTCTTGGCTCAAGGCAGAATCGACTCGGTCCGGTCCAGAGATGCAGGGAGGTCACAGCGCTCGGAAGGCGACGTTCTTTCTCCAAGCTGAGGCGCATCTGACGTCACATCCGGCGCGGGGCCGCGTATATCCGGCGGGGAGTGACACGCCCTCGGCTCGTTAGCTCCGCCCCAGATGGAATCGGCACGTTGCTTCTCATTGGGTGCGTGGGGGGGTTACTGGCTCCGCCCCTGACGAGGAGCTGACAGCCAGCCCCTTCGGGGTAACGCCGTGGAGCGCATGGTCATGGCGGGTAACCGAGCCGGTGTGAGGACGCACACTCCCCGCCCCTCTGTTGTTGTAGTCGTAGTTGTAGTTGTAATTGTTGTTGTAGTTGTTGTTATTGTTGTTGTTTGGGGAAGAAGATGGGAGGAGGTATGGGAAAGGTCCTAAACTCACTACTGATGCCATATAATCACATTCTGGTGCAACGAAGAGTCATAATTAATGGAAACGAGGCCTTAACTGACATAGATTAAGAATAACTAGGAAGATGTCCGAAAGTTGTCTACGTGTGGTGCGGTGGACCTGGGCACGACATTTAATGGGGGAATAAGGGGAAGGTCGGCTCTACTGATTGTTGTTTACATGCAATGGGACTAGGGAATGGGGGATTGGGGAAAGTTGGGGAGTATTGGAGAAAATAGGGGAATATTTACAAGCGGATATGGAGGCCAAATTCCATATTCGCAACATTGCACCCTTCTCTACCCTCGGGGCGTCCCGACCCGATAAATTTTTACCTACTTTAGTGTGGCACGCAATGTAGTTCCCTCTACTATTAACTCTACCCTGAGTGCGACAGTTTTACAGATATTCACAAATGAGTAAATATGTCCCCCTGCGACGTTGCACCCTTCTCCTCACAGAAACACACCCACAGGATAACCGAATCCGGAAAGAATTCTCAAACTAAACATACAGCCGGTAGGGAGCATTATTTACAAGATTACGCTGATATCTACACTACGATCCAGGACCTGTTTTTTTTTTGGAGGAACACATGCAGATGTTATGCATAGAGAGAGCGCGCTTGCCAGCATCGATACACCAACCCACGAGTGCTCTGTGGCCGACGGCCTTTAATAACGTGCAGAGCACCCCATCCCAGCATCAAAAGCACCACCCCACCACCAATCGGTGCAGTCACCATTGTTCATTGGAATAAAAATAAATTCGACAACCCCTAACCCTGCAGGTGTCTCTTGCTCTTCTTGTGGTGCACTTGGTGTTAATTAACAGTGGTTCACCTTTATGGCATAGGTGCCACGTTGACCCATAGGTCCATCCCCGGGTGGTGCTTGGCCGCAAACGAACTGCGGTCCATTGTGGGTGGCCACAAACATTGCGGTCCATATGGTGTATCGATCCCGGCAGCAAACAGCGAAAGTGCAGGCCCACAACTGCGCAGCCAGCACCTCTCTCTCCTCTCTCTCTACCCCAAAGCCAGATCCTCGGAGGTGGGAGACAAAAGAAGAAACAAGTGAGTAAGGTGGTAAGGGCGCAAAAGTGCACGCAATGTAAGGTGATGCACACTGGGGGCACATGGGAACCAGGTGAGACAGGTACGTTCCTATCGTACGCCCCCCCCACCAGGTAACCTACATGGCCCCTCCCTTACCCCTTACTGCATCCACAAACACAACACTACCCATAAACATCTACTTTACAAATCAACAAACATCCCTACTGTCTTCCCCGTTCCTCCCATATACCAAATTCGTCTTCTCTCCCTCCTAACCAATCAAATTTGCCATTCTCAACTCTCATCAAAATTTGCCATCTCCAACTGAACATCAAAATTTGCCATTACCAATTCATCATCAGTCCCTCCTAGGGAGGGAGAGATGGAATCACCCCAATGTCTCATCCACGTCGTGATGCGTCTCACAAATCCACACAGCAATTCATCTCCTGCAACAAAACAAAGAAAACACAGGTGTGGAGTCATCATCATCACCACAGGTAAGTGGCTGCGTATGGTGCGACAGGTTCATCAATCCTAACTATTTCCTAAATGACTTTAACAACTTTACACTACCCGGGGTCTCTCTCCGGCCAAACCATTGGCCCTCTTACACTATGGGTTCTAAAAACCAATTCCCATTGGCCAAACTGTGGTGCTTTTCAATTTGGGGTCTCACTCCCCCGATTCATCTCCCGGTGCCCTCGCACAATTTCTGGGCTGTGGCGTGTACCTCTCCCAGCGGGTCTACCCACCTGCACACCTCCACCACTGCAGTTGCCTCCGAGCTTACCTGCTCCTTACCCTAACCTAACTACCTGGGGAAGGCCCTCTCGCACTCTCCCCACTCGGTGCCCTCTCTGGCACTGGGCTACCCGGGTCCGTCCTCCGGATCCTCGGGCCCCATCCACAACTCTACCGGCTCCCAGAGCCCACCTGCGGCCTCACCTGGCCGACATCCTCACAGTGGTGGAGTGCCCAACCAACTACACACACTAACAGGCTACACGCCCAGCCATTTCCACAACACTAATGCACCCATCCACAACACCATTCTGCAACCGCACCACAGATGCCAATATCTAACCACAATTTACCTATACCCTCTACCTAACACTTACACTACCCGCCCCGGGTACTCGTGAAAGGGGTCCACTCTTCCCCCATCCACACCTTCGCACCATGCACACCACTCCGTACCACTTACTCCAACTCTCTCCACACACCTGTACTTGCACACCTGTGCTCTCACACTTGGTGCCACCTGCACCCTTCTCTCCCCAAGCGCATTCGCGCTGATCCACACACTCACGACTCATACACTGCTCCACACACCTGTCCAATTGCACACCTGTGCAATCACACCTGTTCCATCCTCACACACACGGCATCATCTCAGCTAACTACTCCCTTCTGAAACTTGCGCTTCCCAGTCGTCCCTTTAAACTATTGCGCTCCCACGTCATTATCATCCACACTAATCTACCTGCGTCCCCACTACAGGTATCAGTCACTAACTAACCTTAACGTTACCTAAGGTCATCTTCTCTAGATCCCTACACACAATATCCTCACCCACCCGGGCTAGTTTTCACTGCCATACACCCCATAAGCTATTGCTCCTTTGCCCCCCACCTGTGAGGGATGGTGGATTTGCCATCCCACCACATCGGGGGTCTCTCACTACCAATTTTGCACATCAAATTTCAACAAATTAAAAATTTGCCAATCACTGCCCATCATCTGCCAATCACTACTGCCAATCCCTTGCCAATCATCAAATTTTGTTTTTCTCTAATTTTGGGTCCAAAACACTAACCTCATCACCCAGTCGACTCACTACTGCCTCTCGGTGCGCCAATTCCTGTCCAAAGCCCGGCTTCGTAAAGCCAAGCAATGGATGCTGGTTGTTTTGTGCCGGCGGCTGGATGCGTCCGGCATTCGGGGCAGGGACGGGGGCTTACCCGGGCCGAGATCCCACGCATCACCTCGGCGTGGAGCCATCCAATGTCCCGATCTCGACCTGCCGGCACGTCTCAACAAAACGTGGTCGCCATAACGACCCTTCCTATCGGGCTGCCAGCTCCGCCTAGTGGAGCCTGGACGCGGCCGTTCAAAGCGAGGCCCAGCACGCACCGAGGGCCCGATTCGGCTATAAGTCGTTCTAAACTCTATCCCGTCTAACGTCGATGCTTCACCTGGACGCTTACACCCCGCAGCCCGTTCCTTACTCACACATCCAGCCGTGCCCATGCTCCTCGTACCTTTCCTTACACACCCAGGTACCCTCATTCCACTCACAGCCTTGGTCACACACCTGACCACCGAACACTTTGGCACACATTCGTTGCTCGCACACCTCACCAATACACCGCTTCGCACCCCCTCCTCGGTCACCTCCTCTGTGACAATCACAGGTGTGCTCTCATTCGCACACCCAACCACGTGCCTCACCACCAACTCCAGCGTGCATTCCCACTCACGCTCCACCATTCCAGGTGTGCATCCTTCCATCCCAGGTGTACATCCTCTCTCACCTGTCACAACTAACTCACGCTCCATGTCACTCTCACTACTCTCACCTCCATTCTTGACAGCGCACTCACCCTTACTCTTGACAGCGCACTCTTTCCTCGTGCACCTGTCCGTCACACACCTTTCTCGCGCACACTCTCCCGTTACACCCTCTGTAACACTCACCACAGGTGGACACTCTTCCTTACTTCTGACAGCGCACTCTTTCCTCATGCACCTGTCCGTCACACACCTTTCTCGCGCACACTCTCCCGTCACACCCTCTGTAACACTCACCACACCGCGCTTCCATGTGCTCCCTCGCACACGCGCTACGACCGACTCATTCTCGCCAGCACCCTCACTCCTTGGCACGCACTTTTTCCTCACACACCCCAGAGTCGGACTTTCTCGCACACCTCCTCTTTCGCACACCAGACCTGTCGCACACTTCACCAACGGCCTCTCACGAACACCCGGGTCTATCTCGACCCCCAAGCTTCTTAAATCCCCTGGCGCATCATACGCACGACCATATTGGTCACCACTTACACCGGGTCCTCTTCCTCTTCGCTTCTCCTCCATCACCTGCGAATCCCTCATCCGGTTAATGAGCACATCATCACGATCCAAACACAGACTTTGGACCAATTCTTTTACTTCCTCTTTTATCTCTTTGTTATCCCCTCTCCGTCGCTTCTTAATTTCGCTCATCCCTTCTTCCACTTCTTCTAGTTTCTGCTTCACCTCTTTTATGTCCCGGTACGTCTCCTCAAGCTCATCCTCTAAGGCTACCTTGACCGTTTCCAGGTGCGTCCTCACCTGCCGGTCCTTCGTCTCCATTACCTCTACCACCTCGTCCAACCTCGTTGTCAGTCCCTCACGTACCATCTGACATTCCCTCTTTGTCGCTATCAAGTCGTTTTTTATGTCATTTTGTGTCGCTTTTAAACCTCCCAATACCGCAGTGTTCCTTTGAACCTGCTCCGTTAGTTCTTTTTGTCCCTCCGTCAGCTGTTCCACCTCTTGCGTCAGGTCCTCTATGCCCCCTTGTAACTTTACAGTCGCCTTTCTCACCTCCTTTTCCATGTGCTCCTCACAGTGCCTCACCTCCTCGCGCACTCCTCCGACCTCCTCACTCACTCCTCTTCTGATCTCCTCTCCCATCACTTGCATCTCCTGCCCAGATGCCACCCTCATCTGCTCCATTTCCTCCCTGTGAGCATCCAGTTTGGTTTCTACCCCCATTCTGACCCCCTCTATCTGCTGCTCCATTTGTTTAACTTCCCTTTCCGCTTGGTCCCTCATGTCCCTCAATTTGCCTTCCATACTGTTTTCTAACCCCTCTAACCCATTTTTCACTCCCTCTATCTGATTCTCCTGGGCAGCCATTCTATTTTCTACCCCCATTAACCCATTTTTCACTTCTTTTATCCCGTTGTCTAACCCCTCAAAATTATTGTCTAACTTCCCAAATTTCTTGTCTAACTCCTCAAAATTATTGTCTAACCCCTCACTGGTACCCCTCGCTTCGTCCCTCATTACCCCCATTTGGTTTCCCATTACCCCCATTTGGCCCTCTAATCGCTCACTATTAACCCTCATTTGCTCACTCTGAGCATCCATCCGGTTCCCCATTTGTTCCCTATCAGCCCTCATTCCCATCATTATTCTGCTTTCCATTTCTTCATTATTCTTGTCCATAAGGGCCTTCATTTGCATAAAAAACAAGTTCAAATCCACCGGGGGCGCTGCCACGGTCGCTGGCGCGGTGATGAGCTAGGCGCCATTTTGCGCGCCCGCTTCTTCGTGCGTGACGGCGCTATTTTGCGAACCTGCCGCCCTCACTGCTTCGCTCTCCTCCTGTCCCTCATTTTGGTCCTGGATCGACCCTACCTCTCTCTCCTCTACCGGACCCCAGCTGTCTTGATCCGCCATAGCGCGACTTTCAAAATTCGGTTTTTATTTTTTTATTTTCGTAAAACAAATTCAAATTTCGCCGTTATAATTTCGCGCGGGAAACGCGCTCCAAATCGATTCTAACTGTTACAAATTTGGGCCTAATAAATTTAGTCCCGGGTTCGAATTCCACTCCTCGACACCAATTGTTACAGACGTGGCTTGGATGTTATTTACCGAGCGGTTTTATGGTATGACCACGTCTGCACAAGTTACCCGATTGTGCCCGAACGTTGACTAGTCGCGCGATGCTGGCTCAATAAGAAAAAGAAGACACCCGGCTGGATTACAATAACACAATACGACACCAGGGGTTCAGTTCTCAAGACCTCCGGAGGAGGTTATATTAAGGCGGAAGGTTAGATTACAACTACAAGAGGGACAGCATAGAAAGACAAGCACTTAGACACACTCTTATATTAACCCCAACAGACGACAGATAAACGGGACAAAAGGCTGACTCACACGGGGATTGATGGCAAGGAAAGGCAGGCAGTCGATGGCTCAAGGTGCACTCTTGGCTCAAGGCAGAATCGACTCGGTCCGGTCCAGAGATGCAGGGAGGTCACAGCGCTCGGAAGGCGACGTTCTTTCTCCAAGCTGAGGCGCATCTGACGTCACATCCGGCGCGGGGCCGCGTATATCCGGCGGGGAGTGACACGCCCTCGGCTCGTTAGCTCCGCCCCAGATGGAATCGGCACGTTGCTTCTCATTGGGTGCGTGGGGGGGGTTACTGGCTCCGCCCCTGACGAGGAGCTGACAGCCAGCCCCTTCGGGGTAACGCCGTGGAGCGCATGGTCATGGCGGGTAACCGAGCCGGTGTGAGGACGCACACTCCCCGCCCCTCTGTTGTTGTAGTCGTAGTTGTAGTTGTAATTGTTGTTGTAGTTGTTGTTATTGTTGTTGTTTGGGGAAGAAGATGGGAGGAGGTATGGGAAAGGTCCTAAACTCACTACTGATGCCATATAATCACATTCTGGTGCAACGAAGAGTCATAATTAATGGAAACGAGGCCTTAACTGACATAGATTAAGAATAACTAGGAAGATGTCCGAAAGTTGTCTACGTGTGGTGCGGTGGACCTGGGCACGACATTTAATGGGGGAATAAGGGGAAGGTCGGCTCTACTGATTGTTGTTTACATGCAATGGGACTAGGGAATGGGGGATTGGGGAAAGTTGGGGAGTATTGGAGAAAATAGGGGAATATTTACAAGCGGATATGGAGGCCAAATTCCATATTCGCAACATATATATATATATATATATATATATATATATATATATATATATATATATATTGTTGTGGATATGAGGATTGTGTTTTTTTGATTGTTTTATTCTGGACCCTCCTGCCTCCAGTTGTGTATAAAGGTCAAAGGTCGTTCCGTAGTTATTTCATAAACAATCACGTTAGCCAATCATAGATTTCCCCCTTGTTGACAGTTATTTCCTTATTCTGTGTATTAGGCTAAGGATTTGTCTTCCATTAATTGACACTCCATTGCACCGAATTCAAATAAATAGATCCCCTTTCATTCCCATTCCCAAAGCCTTTCCTGCCAACCGCATTTGCTGCAGCTGTGGGTTGCTGTTTTCACCGCGACTCCATTACGCACGAGGTAACCTCGGAGAAGAAAGGCATGTCCCCACCTCGTCATAGAGGGGAGGAGTGAGTCAGCCCCACTCAACCAACCAAGAACAAGGGGTTGGACTTGGAGAGGGTGTGGAGAGAAACATTGAGTAGGTTCGCGAAGGTTCAAGGGCGTGGCATATATAACCCGCACGACAACGCCCCCACGAGAGACGTGCAAGGAGAGAGAAATACGTGCGACGATCGCGCAGGCAGGAGATCGGAGAGAAAGACGCGTCAGACGATTTGGAAAGAAGGGGAGGACCAAAAGAGCCAGAGGCGTGCAAGAAGATACGTGTGCCGACGTCGCCCTGCTCGCTCCCAGACTGACAAGGACCGGCTTGCTGTGCGCCCTGCCAAGCCTGCCAGTTTGTGTTTCGACCTTCTCCCTCCAGCAAAAACCAACCTGCAATTTCCCCATTCGTGTACGTGAGTTTGTTCTGTGTGTCTTGTCCCTGGGTTAATTAAGACTGTTAATAGGTAAGCTAACGATTTCACTGTCACCTGCTTTTTCCATTTCCCTGTATATCACCTTGACTGCTCCTTTTGCTGTCGTGTGTGTAAATAATAAATCCTGTTATTCCTCTGTACGTCTTCTTCTTCCTCTTCACATTCGGTCGCTTTAGAGGTTTCCATATTGAATATCTGTGGCGCGATTTTGGCCAACGTTCAGGAATCTGGTTAGTCGGGGTAACTGTTCGGGTGCGGCGGCCATCCGCTCGGCCAATTAACATCCGAGCCGCGTCCGTAACAATATCTATATATATATATATATATATATATATATATATATATATATATATATATATATATATATATATATATATATTAAAGATGTAAGGAAATTGAATAAATTCCTTGGTAAAAAATCTGGATGGGTTTGGGAAAATAAAAGACCGAGAGATATAAAGAATTTCCATCATTAAGCTACTGGTTGTGAGATAATATTTCAGAAAAAGATCGTAATAGATGAAGCAGGGAGAAACAAAACACACGTCTATTGTGAACGTCTGCATAACGTTATATGTTGGTTGCAATTGCAACGTCTATTGTGAACGTCTGCATAACGTTATCTGTTGGTTGCAAAGTGCAATGTCTATTGTGAACGTCTGCATAACGTTATCTGTTGGTTGCAATTGCAACGTCTATTGTGAACGTCTGCATAACGTTATCTGTTGGTTGCAATTGCAACGTCTATTGTGAACGTCTGCATAACGTTATCTGTTGGTTGCAATTGCAACGTCTATTGTGAACGTCTGCATAACGTTATCTGTTGGTTGCAATTGCAACGTCTATTGTGAACGTCTGCATAACGTTATTTGTTGGTTACAATTGCAACGTCCATTGTCAACGTCTGCATAACGTTATCTGCTGGTTGCAAAGCGCAATGTCTATTGTGAACGTCTGCATAACGTTATATGTTGGTTACAATTGCAACGTCCATTGTCAACGTCTGCATAACGTTATTTGTTGGTTACAATTGCAACGTCCATTGTCAACGTCTGCATAACGTTATCTACTGGTTGCAAAGCGCAACGTCTATTGTGAACGTCTGCATAACGTAATATGTTGGTTACAATTGCAAAGTCCATTGTCAACGTCTGCATAACGTTATTTGTTTGTTACAATTGCAACGTCCATTGTCAACGTCTGCATAACGTTATCTGCTGGTTGCAAAGCGCAATGTCTATTGTGAACGTCTGCATAACGTTATCTGTTAGTTACAATTGCAACGTCCATTGTCAACGTCTGCATAACGTTATCTGTTGGTTACAATTGCAACGTCTATTGCGAACGTCTGCATAACGTTATTTGTTGGTTACAATTGCAACGTCCATTGTCAACGTCTGCATAACGTTATCTGCTGGTTGCAAAGCGCAATGTCTATTGTAAACGTCTGCATAACGTTATCTGTTGGTTGCAATTGCAACGTCTATTGTGAACGTCTGCATAACGTTATCTGTTAGTTGCAATTGCAATGTCTGTTGTGAACGTCTGCATAACGTTATCTGTTGGTTGCAATTGCAACGTCTATTGTGAACGTCTGCATAACGTTATCTTCTGGTTGCAAAGCACAATGTCTATTGTGAACGTCTGCATAACGTTATCTGTTGGTTGCAATTGCAACGTCTATTGTGAACGTCTGCATAACGTTATATGTTGGTTACAATTGCAAAGTCCATTGTCAACGTCTGCATAACGTTATTTGTTGGTTACAATTGCAACGTCCATTGTCAACGTCTGCATAACGTTATCTTCTGGTTGCAAAGCACAATGTCTATTGTGAACGTCTGCATAACGTTATCTGTTGGTTGCAATTGCAACGTCTATTGTGAACGTCTGCATAACGTTATCTGTTGGTTGCAATTGCAATGTCTGTTGTGAACGTCTGCATAACGTTATCTGTTGGTTGCAATTGCAATGTCTGTTGTGAACGTCTGCATAACGTTATCTGTTGGTTGCAATTGCAATGTCTGTTGTGAACGTCTGCATAACGTTATCTGTTGGTTGCAATTGCAATGTCTGTTGTGAACGTCTGCATAACGTTATCTGTTGGTTGCAATTGCAACGTCTATTGTGAACGTCTGCATAACGTTATCTGTTAGTTGCAATTGCAATGTCTGTTGTGAACGTCTGCATAACGTTATCTGTTGGTTGCAATTGCAACGTCTATTGTGAACGTCTGCATAACGTTATCTTCTGGTTGCAAAGCACAATGTCTATTGTGAACGTCTGCATAACGTTATCTGTTGGTTGCAATTGCAACGTCTATTGTGAACGTCTGCATAACGTTATCTGCTGGTTACAATTGCAACGTCCATTGTCAACGTCTGCATAACGTTATTTGTTGGTTACAATTGCAACGTCTATTGTGAACGTCTGCATAACGTTATTTGTTGGTTACAATTGCAACGTTCTATTTTCCAACATTGGAACGGTGTCAACAATTATAAATATAGTCGATCTATTTGGTGTTAATTCAATGGCTGTTATGATTAACCATGTCATTAAATGCTAAATGATCACTTTAAAACTGATTGTTCTCGAATCCACTAAATTTTGTCCGTATCCATCTATAACTTTTTTAGACATGTTGTATTAAAATCACGATTAAAGTGGGAAGAAACAAGACACTAAAGAAGCTGATTACTTAAGAGAGGATTATTTATCTTGAAGTTTGAACAAACACGTAGTTACCTGTGTCGGCCTGGTAGAGACAGTGTGAATCATTCTGCTGCCCCATAATCATCTATCATTGATTTTTAATCAGCAAGGATAGTGATGTCTGTCAAACTTCCTTCAATAGTAACACACCGGGTGATCAATACCATAATCACCTTCCTACAGTAGAGCTGCCCCAGCCCCCACATCACTTGCATCAATGGCCAACTTGAAAGGTTTTCCAAAATCCGGCGCTGCTAGGACAGGAGAGCTCATCAATATCGCTTTGACTTGGGCAAAGGCAGCCTGGCATTTGTCATCCCAAACAAACTTGGTCTCTTTCCTCAGCAAATTCGTTAAAGGGGCTAATTTTAAAGGGGCCACGTCAGAAAAATTCCGACAGAACCGCCGGTACCAACCAGCCATACCCAAAAATCTCATAAGCTCCTTTTTCCCTTTTGAAATTTGGAAGCGATCACTGGCATTCTTAACTGTCTCATAATCTGCACATTGGTCAATCGGTAAAGCCGGATAGATATCTTGAGCTTTATCCACCAGAACACTTTGTACCAACATAGTCCATGACTCCTCAGGCCATTTTAACATCTGAGCCACCTTTTCAAATTGTAAAAAGAACTTGCAGCTACCTCCTTTTCATTAAAGGGTGGAACCCATCTTACATGCCTAACAATATCCGAAGAGTTCTGACTTGTTGTCGAACTAGCCGGCACAGACAAGATTACTCTCCGTCCTCCAAGGAATTCAAGCTCCTTGAGTTTAATTTCCCTCTGATACTCCATGTCCCGTTCCTTTAAGTCCCTTTCAGCATTCCTTTCCTCTGCTCTTTTCTCCTCGAGTTCCTTTTCTGCTTTCAATTCCAACTCTTTTAACCTTTCCTGGCTCTGCAGTTGCATCTCCATTTTCCGGAACTCCATATTTCCTTTTTCCTCTGGTAACCAATCCAATGCTACATCTTCCCATTTTCTCTCTCCCACTAAATATTCTACCACCAACGTCTGAATCTCTGCCTTCTTCATATTAACTCGGACCTCAAAGTTACAGTATTTGGCCAACGTTCTAAGTTCCAATCTTTTTAACGCCTGGAACTGTGCCTCATTAGTGGACGTCACAAAATTTTCAACATCAAACACCATTGTGACTATTAGTTAGCAAGCCTGTTAACCTTCACACAAAAATTGTCAAAGTTGGGAATGTCAGGGAATTAAATTTTGGGAATGTTAGGGAATTCAATCCCGGACTAGAATGTTAGGGATTTCAATCCCGGATGAAGAGCCCCCAATTTCTGTTACGTGTTACCTCCCCAAACTCCGGTTACGGTGCCCCTCAGAGTCTCGAGAGGGAACGCGGCATAAAGATTTGTTATTTTGAGTGTTCTAATAAACCATGGTAAAACCACACCAATGCAATGGTTGAACAAAACAAGTAATTGTATTAAGAACTCTCACATACACAATGATATAAAAAGTCGACATAAAGCCAGTTGTTGGCATCATACACATTATTGTCTGGTGGGGGCGGTCCCTTTGGAGATGGGCGTATTGCATATGTAACCTGCTGTGAGAATGATCGGTGGACACTCAATACCATGGTTCCATGGCATCATGGCTTTTAAGTACTTTTTAAAGTACTTTAATGGCTTTAAGTACCTTTAATGGCTTTTTAACGTACCCGTTTGTTTGCCACCGGGTATGTTTTTCATGGAAGTCATTCACGAACTTGCTGTCCATGTCTGATGTGTGACTGAAGGTGCTACAGGAATGTGGAATTTATTGGTTTCATGCTTTAGCATTCGCCGTATCTGCATTGCCTGTTTGCTTCTGGCCTCCCACCCGTGCGTAGCACGGGTATCTCACTAGTAGAAAAAATTGAGACATGGCTCATTGTAAAGAACTCTCCATGGGGAATAAAATATGTTAATGATAATGTCATAGGTGCCTCCATTATGACGTCATAATTCGACAAGTACAAAGCTTCATCCAATCAAGATGAAATTTATTGAGTGCCATGTCGGCATAAACTGGTGGAGAAAAAAAAAAAGATCTATCGGATCTCCCAAAAATCTCTCTCTAGGCGGATCACCTTCTCCATCCTTCAGAGGTCGTCTCAAGGAAGGAAGATTGCATTAAATTGTAGTAAAAATGGAGCCAGAAACCTCTCAAGGAAATAGGGAGGCTTTAATGCAATCGACCTGGTGCATCTACAAACATAACATCATAAGCATAACATTAGTCTACATGATACAAGGAATACATTACAATACATTTTAATGAAGCAACTACTATGAAACAGCAAGTCCTTACCTAGCTCTTGCCAAATATTATGAACTCGATATCTCTTTTTTCATTCCAAACAACATATTTCCAATCACAAATTAATCACAAAATAAACTTTTAACAACATTGTTAATGTTTCCTTCATTGTAAAAACTACCAAGTCAACAGTTAAAAGGATTTTGAGCCAATAGGTGTTACGGCCTTGGCAAGATCGATGGAGACAGCGATCTGTTGGCTTATACACCGTCCAAATAGCTATGTGGAATTCTCTCATGTAGAGATTAAACCCACATCGTTTGGACTTTGGCCGAGGTCATTATTTACTTTTAATGATGTTTATATACGAATCAAAAAGAAGATAATTGGTTTTGGGTCCTTTCCGCATATCTCGTGGGATTGTGAGTTGGAGAGACGGCCGTGATGGCGGGGAGGGGGTTGGCATTCTCTCAAGCAGGGATTCAACCCATGTCCATATAAAAGGTCTTTGTCCGAGGTCACCTGCACCGATCGGTGCAGTCGTGCAGCGATCGGTGCAGCCGTTTGTGCGGCACCCGGGAAAATAACGTTATGCGGTAGTCCAAACCTGAAAATGCTGGAGGCCAAAGCTGAAATTGGAAAAACAATATAGCCTATTTTACTCCAGATCCCAGGATTACCCACCCAAAATATCGTTGCGATCGGTTCAGCCGTTTTTGCGGTACCTTCGAACGGACGGACAGACAGACGGACGGACATTTGGTGAATTAAAGTAAGATTCAGCACTTTCGGAGATATTGAGGTGCAAAGTTTTTCGTTTTTTCCAAGATGGCGGCCGAACCACGTGACCGATGACGTCATCTTTTTTTTTTTTTCCCCTCCACCAGTTTATGCTGACATGGCACTCAAGAAATTGCATCTTGATTGGATGAAGTTTTGTACTTGTCGAATTATGACGATATAATGGAGGCCTTAGGCCTCCATTGTGACATCATAATGGAGGCCTTGGGCCTGGAGAGTTAAAAATTGGTCACAGTCTATTCCAGGGCAAATAGATTATGCTCAAGAAATTCACTCAAGAAATAATCACAATGCTCACTCATTTCTCGAAGTTTCGTGAGGTATGCACTTATAGCCTGTCCCGGCTGCTGCACACACCCCTCACCCGAAACCGGCTGCTGCACACACATCCTCACTCGAAACCGTGCTAAGATTTTTTGTGGCCTGGGAAAATAATATTCCTTCACCCTCTTCACAATCTCCTCGTATGTTACCTCTCCAGGCTTGGAAGGTGACACCAACGATCGTATTACTTGGTATACTTCTGCTCCAACGATAGACAGCAATATCGCCCTCTTTTTGTTCTCATCGGTGAGCTGGTTCTCCTCACAGTAGAACGAATGTCTCTCAATGTTGGCCTCCCAGGACTCTCTCTCCGGCTGGAACTCGTCAATTTTCCATAAACCGCCATTTCAAGAATGTAGTTTTCCTCGTCCCCAATGATGTAATGTCCCCAGGATCCACTATCACTCCTTGAAGTTCATTAACAAAGGTTTATTGCAAGGGAAAAATCAAAATCGTTCAGCAGGCAGCTGTAATCACACCAAACATCTCCATTGCCAGCACGGCGTGCTCACGAAGCTCTACCCTTCCGGATCCGGATGTATATTTTTAAAACTTCAAATATCACATTAAAGCAAATTAACACAATTAACTTAAAACAATATCTCATGGTTTCACCACCACACCACACTCAACATCTCTGAGGAAGAGAACTCGTTTGCTCTCAAAACGTCAGGTGATTTTTTTACAATAATGTAGAAGGCTCCAGGCACGGACTATGTAGTCCATCGAGGCCAGGCTTAATAAAGCTTTTTTAAAGATTAAAAAAAATATATATATTCGGTAGAGGAAATAAATATCCATAAATCTCACGACCGGACCGGTTTCCGGTCCGGTCGTGAGAGGACGCTGGCGTCACTTGCTCGCCGCTTCTCTGACTGGACCATTGTCCGTATCTTGCTTTCCTGGTGGTCGTGGCGGATTTTTGGCCATTGAGTCTTCCTCTGCACGGTCCGGGCTCTGCTCTGCTGCTCCTGGCTTCGCCTGCTCGGCTCCTTCGCTGTTTCCTCGGGCTCACTCTCGTGGGTTGTGCCGCCCATTGTTTGCAGCGGCGGTGGTGGCGGTTTGCCGCCGTGATCTTGATTAGCGGCGGCAGTCGTTTGCCGCTGCATTTGCCGCTTTGCCTCCTCAACCTTGGCCTCGTGCTCGTCTCTTCGCTCCTGTCTGCCCTCTGCATGGTCCCGGCTCTGCTCCTGGCTTCACCTGCTCGGCTCCTTCGCTGTTTCCTCGGGCCCACTCCCGTGGGTTGTGTCGATTGTTTCGCCTCCTCACCCTTGGCCTCGTGCTCGTCCCTTCGCTCCTGCTGGCATGGCTCTGCGGTACTCCGCCGCAAGGCTTCTCCTGCTTAAAACCCGCTCCACCCCATCATGCATCTCTGCAATCAAATCGAATGGACTCCTGCGTCGACCCAGGTACATTCACCGTGGCTCCGGTCGTAAGTTTGTTTATTTACAATCAGGTCACTCCATCCCCATCCTCTGGTCGGCTCAGCGCACTCCCACTCATCGTCCCAACACACCTGGTCACAACAACGCACAAAATCGCACCTCCTGTCTGCGAACCCTGGCCAAATCACCTGGATTCATACCCGCCGTACAAAACAACATCAAGCTCACCCTGTTCAATACCCGGTCCCTCAACAACAAATGCCTCATCCTGAAGGACTACATCCTGGAAAATAAACTGGACTTTCTCTGTCTCACTGAGACCTGGCAACAACCACTGGACTACTACACGCTCAACCTCACCACACCCAATGGATATTCTTACATCAATAAACCACGCTCAGAGGGCCGAGGTGGTGGAATTGCCGTTATTCACCGACAAGACATCAAGACCAACCTCATCTCCATCTCATCTGCTCCATCATTTGAACACCTGGCTTTTAAACTCTCTGGTCACACACAGTCAGTCATGGCTGTTGTCTACCACCCTCCCAAACCACACCCATCATTCCTGTCTGACTTCTCCTACTTTCTGACCCAGCTATGTTCCCTCTCCCCCTCAATCCTCCTCCTTGGTGATTTCAATATCCACATGGACTCCACTGACTCCACGCTAACCACTGACTTCACTGATTTACTCACCTGCTTTAACCTCACTCAACATGTCAACTTTCCTACCCATAACCGTGGTCACATTTTGGACCTTGTCTGCTCTACTGGACTAATTTTGCACCATCTCTCTGGCTCCGACCTCACTCTCTCTGACCACCTAGCCATCACTCTGACCATCAACATCCCCACCCCAGCACCAAGGCATTATCGCACTATCAACTTCCGTAAGCTAAACGCTCTTTCACCTGCCTCATTCTCATCGACCCTCTCTGAAAAAATGTCCACTTCTCCCTTCGTTGACCTCCACACCCCTTCTGACCTCACTGACTACTACAACCACACTCTCTCCTCCTGCCTTGACCAACTTGCGCCTATAAAAACCAAAACAGTTTCTTTCACCCATTCTGCTCCCTGGTTTACCCCTGAACTTCGCCTGATGAAAACTCGTGCTCGCCAACTTGAAAGACTCCGCAATAAAACAGGTCTCACAGTTCACTCCCAGGCCTACAAGCACCACATACAACACTATAAAGATGCCCTCTCCCGTGCCCGCTCCGCCTACTACTCTCAAATTATCCACTCTGGCTCCGGAAACCCAAAAGCACTCTTCTCTACAATAAACAAACTCCTCAGCCCCCTGAACACCACCACCCAGTCATTCACAATAGACAACTGCATCTCCTTCCTTTCATTCTTCCAACGCAAAATTGAAAACATCTACAACAGCTTGACCACCGCCGCACCCGCTCCCCCTCAAACCACCTGCCCCCCCTTATCCTGCCATCCCCTGTCTCAATTCTCCCCAGTCTCCCCTACTGACCTCTCTGAACTCCTCATCGGAATGAAAACTGCCACCTGCACTCTTGACCCCATCCCCTCCAGCTTTGTCAAGGCCTCCCTTCCTGCTCTCTCTCCACTTATCATTGCAACAATAAACTCCTCCCTGTCTACAGGCATCGTCCCACCATCCCTCAAAATTGCTGCTGTTACCCCCATTCTGAAAAAACCTGGACTAAACCCTGACACCCTAAATAACTTCAGACCCATCTCCAACCTACCCTTTCTGTCAAAGGTTTTGGAACGCGCTGTAGCCACTCAACTCAAACATCACCTCTCTGCCAATAACCTGTATGAAACATTCCAATCCGGATTCCGCTCCAACCACAGTACTGAAACTGCTCTCCTCAAAATCACCAACGACCTTCTCCTCTCCTCTGACGCTGGCAACCTCAACATTCTCATCCTCCTCGACCTCAGCGCCGCCTTTGACACCATCGATCACACCATCCTCCTCACCCGACTTGAAACCACCTTTAACATTACCGGCACTGCCCTCTCTTGGATTAAATCATACCTCTCTGACAGACGTCAGTTCATCTCCATCAATAACTGCAAATCCCCCACTGCTCCCCTCCCCCAAGGTGTCCCCCAAGGTTCAGTTCTTGGCCCCCTCCTCTTCATCCTTTACCTGTCCCCCCTCGGTCACTTAATCCGCCGTCATGGTCTCCAATTCCACTGCTTCGCCGATGACATCCAGCTTTTCATCTCCACCAAGTCCATCTCCACCGCCACCCACTCTATCCTGACAAACTGCATCACTGAAATAAAATCCTGGCTTCAAATCAACTTCCTCAAACTTAACTGTGATAAATCTGAAATAATCATCATTGGCCCAAAAACGCTCACCAAGTCCACCCATAACTTTGCCCTCAACATCGACGGTTTCCCAGTATCCACCTCCCCTCACATCCGGAATCTTGGCATCATCTTTGACCAAACCCTCTCCTTCGACAAATACACTAAACAGATCACAAAGACAGCCTTCTTTCACCTGAAAAACATCGCCCGTCTCCGTCCATCCCTCTCCTCCGTGGCTGCAGAAACCCTCATCCACGCCTTCATCACTTCCCGTCTGGACTACTGCAATAGCCTCCTTTATGGTTCACCCTCAACAATCACCAATAAACTCCAATACATTCAGAACTCCGCTACCCGTCTACTCACCCATTCCCGGACCCGTGACCACATCACCCCCGTCCTTTACAAGCTTCACTGGCTCCCCATCTCCCAGAGAATCCAGTACAAAATCCTCCTCTTGACCTACAAAGCCCTCCATAACCTGGCCCCATCCTACCTGGCTGACCTCCTCTCCAGACACACTCCCACCCGCAACCTCCGCTCTGCTGGTACCAACCTCCTGACCCCCCCCCCCATCCGGACCAAATTTAGATCCTGGGGGGACAGGGCCTTCTCCATCGCTGCTCCCACCCTCTGGAACTCGCTACCTCACACCATCAGAGACTCCTCCTCACTCACCACATTCAAAACATCACTCAAGACCCACCTGTTCAACACTGCATTCAACATTTAACCCACAGCATCTAACCCCTGACTATCTCCTCTCCTTCTCCCTCCTTTGTGCTTTGAATATTTCCCTATTGATTCTTCTTTTTTTGCAATTGTCTTTATGTTTTGCTATGCATTATGTTTTGCACTCTGTCAAAGCGTCTTTGGGCTTCCTGAAAAGCGCTATCTATCTATAATTCCATTAATCTCTGTGTGTATGTGTGTATGTGTGTATGTGTGTATGTGTGTATGTGTGTATGTGTGTTTGTATGTTTGTCTGTGACCGCTGTTTCTCGACAACCACGGGTCCGATATACTTTAAACTTGCCAGGTATATTGCTGGGGACCCGAGGATGTGCCTTTTCAAGGTTTGAAATTAATCGGACAAGTACTTACCGAGCTATGGCGATTTAGCCGTTCGCCGTTCGCTTTGGCGTTGCGAATGGACCAAACCATTGCATGTAAATAGAGGGGGGGGGGGGGGGTTCTGTGGTCGTTGCGAATGGACCAAACCATTCATGTAAATAGAGGGGGGGGGGGGGTTCTGTGGTCGTTACTGCCACGTGGTTTCAAAGTTTTTTTTTGTTGTTGTTGTTTGCAGGCATGTTTTTTTGCACCCACGTACGGGCACGCCCTAGGATGTTTACACACACACACCCCTACACAAATTTTTTTTTTTTTTTTTTTTTGGCAAGGAACGGGCACCCACGTACGGGCACGTCCTAGCTTATATATAGTACGGGCATGCCCTAGTATAAAATAAATGCATTATTATTATTATTATTACTAGGGCATGCCCGTACTTTATATATATCTAAAATTATATCCCCCCCCTCTATTTACATGAAATGGTTTGGTCCAAAGCGAACGGCTTGCGAGTACGGTGACAATCCCCCCCCTCTATTTACATGAAATGGTTTGGTCCAAAGCGAACGGCTTGCGAATACGGTGACAATCCCCCCCCCCCTCTATTTACATGAAATGGTTTGGTCCAAAGCGAACGGCTTGCGGAGTTTGGTAAAGAAATCGCCATAGCGTGCACAAACGCGCAGGAAAGCGAAAGAATCGCAAATTAGTTTTAATTAGTTTTAAAACATAGTTTAACGGCAACATAGTTTGCCAACGTGAAATAAATGAATACGCTCTCAAATGTGCCGTCCGAGGCAGAGTCTGTTCGCCACGTTCGGCACACGTGATAGCTCGCTGCTCTCTGATTGGTTGAATCGTTTTTTGGACATAGCTCGGTAACTACTTCTCCGATTAATATGAAACCTTGAAAAGGCACATCCTCGGGTCCCCAGCAATATACCTGGCAAGTTTAAAGTATATCGGACCCGTGGTTGTCGAGAAACAGCGGTCACAGACATACAGAGATTACTGGAATTATAGATAGACTAGGGCATGCCCGTACTATATATATATCTAAAATTATATCCCCCCCCCCTCTATTTACATGAAATGGTTTGGTCCAAAGCGAACGGCTTGCGAGTACGGTGACAATCCCCCCCCCCCCTCTATTTACATGAAATGGTTTGGTCCAAAGCGAACGGCTTGCGAGTACGGTGACAATCCCCCCCCTCTATTTACATGAAATGGTTTGGTCCAAAGCGAACGGCTTGCGGAGTTTGGTAAAGAAATCGCCATAGCGTGCACAAACGCGCAGGAAAGCGAAAGAATCGCAAAGTAGTTTTAATTAGTTTTAAAACATAGTTTAACGCCAACATAGTTTGCCAACGTGAAATAAATGAATACGCTCTCAAATGTGCCGTCCGAGGCAGAGTCTGTTCGCCACGTTCGGAACACGTGATAGCTCGCTGCTCTCTGATTGGTTGAATCGTTTTTTGGACATAGCTCGCTAACTACTTGTCCGATTAATATGAAACCTTGAAAAGGCACATCCTCGGGTCCCCAGCAATATACCTGGCAAGTTTAAAGTATATCGGACCCGTGGTTGTCGAGAAACAGCGGTCACAGACATACATACATACATACATACATACATACATACATACACACAGAGATTACTGGAATTATAGATAGACTAGGGCATGCCCGTACGTGGGTGCCCGTTCCTTGCCAAAAAAAAATAAAAACGCTACCCGTACGCTCTACCCCGCCCGTACGCCCGTAAACAAAAAAAACAACGCTCTTCGCTTCCGCCCTTCGCTCTGACTGAATTGGGAGAAATAATGCGCATAAGAAATCGAGAAATTATTATTTTCTCCGGAAGAAATCGAATTACGAACCGTAATGGCGCACGCGCTCGGCTCGGCTCGCTCTCACATCGGCCACGCCTACGCAACAACGCGTTCTGTGATTGGCTGCCGGAAGTGCAGTCTTCACTGTCCGGAAGGTCGCAAATCGCAGTTACGATGAATCGCAAATTAGTTTTAATTAGTTTTAAAACATAGTTTAACGGCAACATAGTTTTCCAACGTGAAATAAATGAATACGCTCTCAAATGTGCCGTCTGAGGCAGAGTCTGTTCGCCACGTTCGGCACACGTGATAGCTCGCTGCTCTCTGATTGGTTGAATCGTTTTTTGGACATAGCTCGGTAACTACTTCTCCGATTAATATGAAACCTTGAAAAGGCACATCCTCGGGTCCCCAGCAATATACCTGGCAAGTTTAAAGTATATCGGACCCGTGGTTGTCGAGAAACAGCGGTCACAGACATACAGACATACAAACATACAAACATACAAACATACAAACATACACACAGAGATTACTGGAATTATAGATAGATAAACAAGAAGCTCCACGTTTGAAGTGTGAAGCACTTTTTTCTACTAGTGAGATACCCGTGCTATGCACGGGTGGGAGGCCGAAGCAAACAGGCAATGCAGATACGGCGAAAGCTAAAGCATGAAACCAATAAATTCCACATTCCTGTAGCACCTTCAGTCGTACATCAGACATGGACAGCAAGTTCGTGAATGACTTCCATGAAAAACGTACCCGTTTGCAAACAAACGGGTGCGTTCATGAATAGAAACATCGATCGTGGGTCCGTGGCAAATCTGCATATGGCGATCCGCAAAGTTCACGTTTAGAAAGTAGAAACCATCACGGCATGTCGTCATTCACCTGAACTCGATATCTCTTTTTTCATTCCAAACAACATATCTCCAATCACAAATTAATCACAAAATAAACTTTTAACAACATTGTTAAAGTTTCCTTCATTGTAAAAACTACCAAGTCAACAGTTATGTCGTCCATCGAGGCAAGGCTTAATAAAGATTTTTTAAAGATGAAATATATATATACAGTGGTACCTCGGCTTACGAGTGCCCCAACGTACGAGTTTTTCGGGATACGAGCCGTCGCTCGGGCGGTTTGTTGCTTTGGGATACGAGCCGAGATCCGATGTACGAGCTCAAAAAATTTATTTTTTTGAATTTTCCGGTCGTCCCCTTAGTTCCGGTCACGGTCGGTTCCGGTCCGGTCACGTGGTTATCTTGCCGTGAAAGCATCTCTGCTTGGATATAAAACACGCAATCGTCGAAATACATTAGCGAGGAATCTCCTTGCTCCAGCCGGTGACGCCATCGGCGGGGATCCCCGCCTCCAGAGTGGCTGGTCACGTGACCGCCAAAGCGTGTCGCGCGTGCGGGTATAATGAGCTACACCTGTGGATCACGTGACCACGGAAGCACGCCTCGCTTGAGAGGCATGGCTTTCGGTTTGCGTTTTGCTTTATAAGGCGCGATAAATGGGCTTTTGAGTGTTAGCGGTTCATGGCGTTGACGGTTCATGACGGTTCATGGTCAAAAACCCATTACATCAATTTTACCAGGCACTGTACAGTAAGTACAGTGGACACCAAATGCACGGTGGAAGGCTAGAAGTAGAAGATCGTCCAAGACAAGTGAGAATAAGCCATACTTTGGAGATGACGTCATTCGCTGGTCCGATAACCAAAGATGTGGTATAAAAAACCAGGTGAGCTAACAATGCAGCAATGAAGGAATTCGGCCAAGGCACCGGCACACAACGACCTACCTACATCGAAAGACTCAATGCCAATGGTGACAGAAGCCAAGACGGCCGGCTTAAACACCGCCGAAAGACCACGGTGTACCAACTTACGATGCAGAACATCTTGCACTTAATATGATGACAACAGGTGCCATCCTCTGACGTACCATTACAGGTACAGGTACAGTACACGTGAGCACAGAGCAAAAGTTCACTGAAACCGAGATTAAGAAAAAAGAAAAAACACCTCGTGGTCCGTGCTCGATATCCGAGTTTCAATCTTTTCAAACACATGATGCTCTCGGTCACGGTATCTCCTGCGAGCTGCTTCTCCTTCAACCACACAAACAACAACTTCTCCATATCTTCATGGATAGAGGTCCAGTTTATTTCTTTACATTCTCTTGTATTATGTACAGTATATACGAGGTCGTGCTTGTTTATACATTATTTGTTATTTATAAAGTACATTTTTGTTATTTAAAAGCACCTAACAAAAAAAATTGGTGTTTTTTTTTTGAGGCTGGAACGGATTAATAGCATTTCAATGCATTTGAATGGGAAAATTTGCTTTGACTTACGAGCGATTTGGCTTACGAGCTCCGTCACGGAACGGATTAAACTCGTAAGCCGAGGTACCACTGTATATATATATATATATATATATATATATATATATATATATACACTCAACCCTCGGCTATCGCGCCTAATTGGTGCCGCTATCGGTGCGTGTTAGCCGAAATCGCGATAGCCGAACTGAAGAACGTATGGTAATAATTCTAATTGGTGCCAGGACCCCCAAGTTGACCACATATTTAACCTATTTTTGCCACTTTTTTACCAAGTGTTTCTACCATATAAAGAAACATTAACATAAAAAGAAACATTAAAACAAGAATCACAATATGTAAATAAAAATAAAATGGTAAAAAACTACTTTTTTACCATTTTATTTACCTTTTGGGGGACGATGAGGGGTTTAGGTGGTTGGGTAGGTTCCGAGCCTTGGGTGGAGTCTTATTGACCACCCCTACGTGCCTCTAACTCGTCCAGGATTGCGTCAGCTGAAGCACCAGAGAAGTGCTCAACGTCAGAGGGCTCGTCAAACACAGAGGGCTGTGCCTCGTTGCGACGCCTTAAGCAGGGTCGGCGTCATGGGGGGGCATTCGCGGGCCATGCCCACCCAAATGAGTTATTGTGCCCCCCCCCCTCCCCCACCCGCAGGCCAAGCATTTGGCGCCAAACTTGCACGTCAGCGTGTGTGTGTGTGTGTGTGTGTGTGTGTGTGTGTGTGTGTGTGTGTGTGTGTGTGTGTGTGTGTGAGTGAGAGAGTGAGAGAGTGTGAGAGAGAGAAAGAGAGAGACTTTGCAGCATGTCTTTAAATTGGAACTGGGTTGGTGTGTTGGTTGTTGGCAGCAAACTTATTATCAAGCATTTACATCATAGATTGAGGTCTCGAACGGCAGTTTGTGCCCCCCCTCTCCCCCCCCCCCCCCCCCGCAGTTACCCTAATGTCCCCCGATTAGACTTGTTCTGGCGCCGAGTCTGGCCGTAAGAATTCGGTGATGTGGCGTTGGCGGAGGGAGTTGACGTGGGCATGATACTGCTCCTCGTAACCTGCCAGTGCCGTATTAATAAAGGAGCACCTTGCTTCACTGTTGAATGTTAAATCTTATCTACGTTTCTACGATAATCACGGTTTTGGTAAATACCTCGCACTGTTGACTCATTTATCCCAAATTTCTTTCCAACACTTCGCTTTGTTTCACCATTGTCTATCAACTGCACAATTTCGAATTTCTCTGCGTAAGTTAAGTTCTTCCTCTTCTTGATTGCCCTTGATTTCTCTTTCCCCAATCCCCACGCTCGGTGATGACGTAGCACCCTTTCCACCATTTCCGGTGCGCCATAGCGCGTATTTGGGGCGCGAAAGTCGCGTGTTGTGCAGATTTTTAGGTAGCCGCGACAGCAGAGAAACGCGATAGCTGAGTTCGCGATAGCCGAGGGTTGAATGTATATATATATATATTCGGTAGAGGAAATAAATATCCATAAACAACAAGAAGCTCCACATTTGAAGCGTGAAGCATGCCGGGATACGTTTAAGCCACGCCTCTCGTTCATTGTGTGTTTGTTTACGTTGTAATAAACGATTGCATGTTTAAAAGTTAAGTTGTACTTTTTTTTTTAAACGGCAAAAGAAATTATAAACTTGTATTTGTTTAATTACGCGAAGAGAACGTGATCAGAATACGTTCAAACCGTGGAAATGCTCGTCTGAGCTTAAACTGCAAGTTGTTCAAAGCTTTTGATCTGTCAAAGTGAATGAAAATGATGACGTTGTTCAAAGATATCCCATCGAGGGAATGCCCAGCAAATCCTACAATAAAGTAAACGCGGAAAGGCTCAACGAGACGAACAACAGCTGAAAGTTGAGTTGTGTAGGTTTGGGGGAAAACACAATTGCTGTTGGGATCCATGGGTGTTTCCTAAGACGTCGTCGTTTAGTCGGTATAATAATGCCCCGGGAGGAGGAGGTCGCCGACCACACCAAGGACGACGCCGACCACCCAAAGGACGACGCCGACCACCCAAAGGACGACGCCGACGACCCCTGAGGACGATGCCGACGACCCTGAGGACAACGCCGATGACCCCGAGGACGACCCCGAGGACGACGCTGACCACCCCGGAGCTGCCTACTCGTCGAGCTTACGGAGCTGTTCGGAGGTGTCTGGTTGCTGAGCTTATGGAGCTGTTCAAAGCTGCCTGCTTGTCGAGCTTACGGAACTGTTCGAAGCTGCCTGCTTGTTGAGCTTACGGAGCTGCCTGCTTGTCGAGCTTACGGAACTGTTCGAAGCTGCCTGCTTGTCGAGCTTATGGAGCTGCCTGCTTGTCGAGCTTACCTTGCTGTTTGGAGCTGCCTGCTCGTCGAGCTTACCTTGCTGTTTGGAGCCGCCTGCTCGTCGAGCTTACAGAGCTGTTCGGAGCTGCTTGATCATCGAGCTTATGGAGCTGTTTGGAGCTGCCTGCTCGTCAAGCTTACCGAGCTGTTCGGAGCTGCCTGGTCGTTGAGCTGACGGAGCTGTTCGGAGCTGCATGGTCACCGAGCTTACGGAGCTGTTCGGAGCTGCCTAGTCATTGAGCTTACTGAGCTGTTCTGAGCTGCCTGGTCGTTGAGCTTACGGAGCTGTTCGGAGCTGCCTGGTTGTCGAGCTTACGGAGGTGTTTGCAGCTGCCTGCTCACCGAGCTTACGGAGCTGACTACTGGTCGAGCTTACAGAGCTGTTCAGAGCTGCCTGCTTGAGCTAACGGAGCTGTTCAGAGCTGCCTGGTCGTCGAGCTTACAGAACTGTTCGGAGCTGCCTGCTCGTCGAGATTACGGAGCTGTTCGGAGATGCCTGCTCGTCGAGCTTATGGAGCTGTTCGGAGCTGCCTGCTCATCGAGCTTACAGAGCTGTTCGGAGCTGCCTGGTCGTCGAGCTTATGGAGCTGTTCGGAGCTGCATGGTCGTCGAGCTTATGGAGCTGCCTCCTCTTCGAGCTTACCGTGCTGTCTGGGCATTGAGCTTAACCGAGCTGTTGGGAGCTGCCTGGTCGTCCAGCTTATGGAGCTTTTCAGAGCTGCCCGCTTGTCGAGCTTATGGAGCTGTTCATAGCTGCCTGCTCGTCGAGCTTACGGAGCTCTTTGGAGCTGCCTGCTCGTCAAGCTTACCAAGCTGTTCGGAGCTGCCTGGGCATCAAGCTTATGGAGCTGCCTGGGCATCGAGCTTACGGAGCTGCCTGAGCATCGAGCTTATGGAGTGGCCTGCTCATCAAGCTTATGGAGCTGCCTCCTCTTCGAGCTTACCAAGCTGTCTGGGCATCGAGCTTACCGAGCTGTTCAGAGATGCCTGGTCGTCCAGCTTACAGCGCTGCTCGGAGCTGCCTGGTCGTCGAGCTTCCGGAGCTGTTCAGAGCTGCCTGCTTGTCGAGCTTACAGAGCTGCCTGCTTGTCGAGCTTACAGAGCTGCCTGCTCGTCGAGCTTACCGAGCTGTTCGGAGGTGCCTGCTTGTCGAGCTTACCGAGCTGTTTGGAGCTGCCTGGTCGTCGAGCTGATGGAGCTGTTCCGGAGCTGCTTGGTCATCGAGCTTCCGGAGCTGTTCGGCCTGATTGTCGAGCTCACAGAGCTGCCTGGTCGTCGAGCTGATGGAGCTGTTCGGAGCTGCCTGCTCATCGAGCTTACGGAGCTGCCTGCTTGTCGAGCTTACCGAGCTGTTTGGAGCTGCCTGGTCGTCGAGCTGATGGAGCTGTTCGAAGCTGCATGCTCATCGAGCTTACGGTGCTGCCTGCTCGTCGAGCTTACGGAGCTGTTCAGAGCATCGAGAGTTTAAATACCTGTTGCTTGTTGGTATAAAGCAAATTGCTGCTTTGCATTGCAGGAAAATATTCATCTCCGCAAGTTCGTAGGGATATCAAGTAGTTTTTTGGGTGCTGTCCTCGTACTTCAAATCATTCATCTCTCACTTACCTTGTCATTTTCTGTTCCATATTTTCTTTCTTTTTCCAGGCCTTTGATACGTTTTATTAACAACTAGCAGAAGTACCCAGCTTCGCTCGGGAGGTTTCATGGGAAGTTCGAATAACCCGAACAAAGTATATCTGCAAATACTGAGGCTGTTCATTTGGTAGAGGCTGGAGGGATCCTATCCTGTGGTAAATCTGTCCTTGAACTTTGAATGTTGGCATGAATCCTCCCTCTGTGATGACATTGGCGCCGAATGGCGTCATTTGAAAGACTGGTGTTCCCTTGGGATCCCAGCCTGGTTTTTTGGCGGTCACGGTGCTCCCTTGGGATCCCAGCCTGGTTTTTTGGCGGTCACGGTGCTCCCTTGGGATCCGAGGATCCCGAGTTTGAATCCCGGTCGATCGTCAGTTTAAGAAACATCAGGCAGGTTTACTCAGCCTGTCATTTTTCCGAGATGGACGAAAATGAGGAACAGCTTGCTGGGGTCTTCATCACCATAATCTTATTACAATTCACCAAATGTCCGTCCGTCTGTATGTCCGTCTGTCTGTCTGTCCGTTCGAAGGTACCTTAAAAACTGCTGAACCGATCGCAACAATATTTTGGGTGGGTAATCCTGGGATCTTCAGGAGAAAAATAGGCTATTTAATTTTCCCAATTTCAGCTTTGGTCTCCAGCATACTCAGGTTTGGACTCCCGCATAACATTCGCGTTCGCATAACGTTCATTGTGACGATGTTGTTTTGCCGGGTGCCGCACAAACGGCTGCACCGATCACTGCACGGCTGCGCCGATCGAACTCTGTGACCTTGGACAAAGAGCTTTTATAAGGACACGGGTTGAATCCCTGCTTGAGAGAATGCCAACCCCGTCCCTGCCATCACGGCCGTCTCTCCAACTCACAATTCCACGAGATATGCGGAAAGGACGACCCAAAACCAATATAAACATCATTAAACATCATTCGTATATAATCATTAAAACTAAATAATGACCTCGGCCAAAGTTCAAACGACATTAATTAATCTCCACATGAGAGAAGTAGCTTGGGCGGTGAATACGCTAACAGATCGCTGTCTCCATCGATCTTACCAAGGCCGTAACAGTTATCGGCTCAAAATCCTTTTAACTGTTGATTTGGTAGTTTTTACAATGAGGGAAACATTAACAATGTTGTTAAAAGTTTATTTTGTGATTAATTGGAGCTATGGGATCGTTTCCAAACTTTTGTTTGCAAACGGGTACGTTTTTCATGGAAGTCCATCACGAACCTGCTGTCCATGTCTGACGTGCGACTGAAGGTGCGACAGGTATGTGGAATTTATTGGTTTCATGCTTTAGCATTCGCCGTATCTGCATTGCCTGTTTTAGTCAGGTTCACTATGTTTTTTCGTTCAAAATTTTGGTAGATTAGCAAAACTATACATTTTTGGAATATTCAGAGCACGAGGAATCCCAAAATTAATGTTTCCATTTGCGTAGACACCTTTGCGAAAATGACACTCAGGACAGTGATGAAGATCTGTAAAAGCATATTCCTGAACGGTATAGACCTCGTAGATCCTGTGTATAGGACTTATAGTTCAATCTGATACTACCTATAACTTCCTATAACAACCTATAACTTCAAAGGACTTGCAATATCATGTATTATGTAATACAGTTATATCACAAATATAAAGACAATGGTTTTCAATTACCTTTGTTTGTTGCTTTTCTATAATCCTGAGCACTATTTTGAGACCTTTATTGGATTCCTTGACCCAGAAAACATAGGATTAGCATATTTAATTAAGTCTCTAGGTTGACTAGAAGCCGAGATCGCGCAAAATATGTATTTTATGGCGGCCATTTTCAAAATCCAAAATGGCGGCCATGCAGGTGTTTGTGCAAATGCCAACATTGATTTTTCAGATTCTCCATGCTCTGAAGATTCCAAAAATGTACAGGTTTGCTAATCCCAAAATTTTGAAAGAAATTATATTTGTTAACATAGTGAACCTGACTATCTTCATCACTGTCCTGAGTGTCATTTTCGCAAAGGTGTCTACGCAAATGTAAACATTAATTTTGGGATTCCTCATGCTCTGAATATTCCAAAAATGTATAGTTTTGCTAATCGACCAAAATTTTGAACCAAATTATATTTGTTAACATAGTGAACCTGACTATTTGCTTCTGGCCTCCCACCCGTGCATAGCACGGGTATTTCACTAGTCATCATAATCAATCATCATCATCAATAATAAAGAAAGAAAGAATATGACTTTTCGGCAAAGATGCGTGGACATACATCGTGTCATGGCGGTGCGTCACAGGTACGGTACATCGTGTCATGGTGGTGCGTCGCGTCACATACACGGTACATAGTGTCATGGCGGTGCGTCACATACACGGTACATAGTGTCATGGCGGTGCGTCACAGACACGGTACATAGTGTCATGGCGGTGCGTCACAGGCACGGTAAATCGTGTCATGGCGGTGCGTCACAGGCACGGTACATCGTGTCATGGAGGTGCGTCACAGACACGGTACATAGTGTCATGGCGGTGCGTCACAGACACGGTACATAGTGTCATGGCGGTGCGTCACAGACACGGTGCATAGTGTCATGGCGGTGCATCACAGGCACGGTACATCGTGTCATGGCGGTGGGTCCCTCGGATGCACGTTAAGCCGGGTGTCCCATCTGCTGTCATTCGTCGGTTCATGCCTCACGATTAAAGATCCCACTGTGTCCTTCGCCAAGAGAGGCGAGTTATCACCGGCATCCTGAACAAATTACAAATTCCTGCCCTGACTACCTCGTGTCACTCTCGCCATGCAGCCAATGACCTGCCTTCAAACAAAGCACGAAATCGCTCAAACAATCTTGTCATGCAAGCTCTTCCTCTTCTTTACGCTCACAATGGGGCAGGGGAGGGAGTACACATTGGGTAATCAAGATGACAATTCGTACGGAGCATACACACCTCCGCTGAACGTACAGAGCATACACAATTCTTACAGTGCATGCACAATTCGTACAGAGCATACACACCTCTGCTGAACGTACAGAACATACACAATTCGTACAGAGCATACACAGTTCGTACAGATCATGCACAATTCGTACAGAGCATACATACCTCTGCTGAACGTACAGAACATACACAATTCGTACAGAGCATACACAGTTCGTACAGATCATGCACAATTCGTACAGAGCATACATACCTCTGCTGAACGTACAGAACATACACAATTCGTACAGAGCATACACAATTCGTACAGATCATGCACAATTCGTACAGAGCATACATACCTCCGCTGAACGTACAGAGCATACACAATTCGTACATAGCATACATAACTCCGCTGAACGTACAGAGCATACACAATTCGTACATGGCATACATACCTCCGCTGAACGTACAGAGCATACACAATTCGTAGAGCATACACAATTCGTACAGAGCATACACAATTCGTACATAGCATACACACCTCCACTCGGCTGAACAGTTTATGTTTTGTTTCCCACTGATAGGCCGGATCTGGATTCCGACCTGAACCAAAATCGAATCGGCTTCTTCTTGTTACTAAAGCAACTCGTCCACCAAGTTTCGTCCAAATCCATCCAAAACTTTTTGAAATATCCTGCTATATATCGTTTTTGGTCCGACAATCACTTAAGTTCTAGTGTCCGCACCCATGTGTAGCAGTCAACAAATTCAACCATATTACTATTGGACATGGGTCATTGGGTCACGCACCACGGCCATCCAAACTCCTATTCCCTGTTTAAACTGCACCAACTTGACGGTTACAAAACTACATCGGATGATTGGGGCTGCTGCCCTGATAGCCAACTGCAAAATATCGTTTGTCCGTTTGTCAAAATATTCAAATATTTTTATTTATTTAATTTATTTACATTTATTTTATTTATTTAAATAAATATTTTTATTTATTTAAATATTTTAATTTATTCAAATATATTAAAATAATTCAAATATTTGTCAAAATATTCGTTTGTCAAACGGATCTTGTCCCAATCTGGACTTTGCACTCAAATCCAGGACCACGGGGCTGATGATTGTGGCACTTGCTCCTGTGTCCACCACGGCCCTATCCCAATGCTTTCAGTTTTACACCAACTTGTTGAACGAATTATGCCAATTTGTCCACAATAGCTGACTTGCCGAGGAGGTGAGAGCTCTTGTCCATCTACCTTTGCCAAAGGCAGCCCTATATGCTCAGCCATACTCAGTTCCCTGGGGCCTGTTGGGGCTGTTGTCCCTGGCTAGTCCAGTCTGTGCTGAGCAGAGCTGGTGGTCCAGGATGCCGGCGTCTATCCCTGTGCAGGGCTCTGCAGTTCCATAACAGGTGTCCGAGGTAATCACAATTAAAACACCTCACTGGGTAAGGTGTGGGCTTCCAAAATTCCAAATTGCTTCCCCTACAGTTCTGAGTTAGGGCATTCCCCGATAGCCCATCCAATGCCATCATTGGAGCTGCCTGACATGGCCCAGATCTTCTTAATTTCCGTCCATCATTCCTTGACCATTCTCTCCAGGTTCACCCTCCCTTCTGGGGTGATCCCCTCCCCAGACCCGCAGATGCTTGCAGGGCCCACCTGCCTCACCGTTACGGGGCCGTGGTGTCAGCCACCTGGTTCATGGTGGGCGGGCTCCATACGGACAGCTGAGCCCTAATGTTCTGGTCCGGGAGGGACTGGATATAATGAACTACTTTTGTCTGGGTTCTACCCGTTTACCTTAGGCCACACATTGAAACTGGGCCAGAAATTCCCTCAGATCGCTCTTTCCATCAAAAAGCACGAATGGCACTGCTCAGTTACCCCGGATTAGAATCCCACACGATGGTCCTTGCGGGGCCTATGCGTGGACTAACCCCCAGATCCCCACGGTGATCCGTACAGGGGAATCATTCCTCCCGTTCCCCCAACCTCCACTCTCCCATCTGAGTCAGTTCATGCCCTGCGCTCTCTCGCTCATTCTCCATTCTATCTGAAATTTGCAGACGATTTTGTCCAGTTGAAGACGAGAAACAAATTTTCAGTCCCCATATTAAAGCTGCATACAGAAAAACGATCCCATATAAAGGGAGGGCTCCTTCCGTCTCCCTCGATTCGGCCCACACTCTGCTCTTTCCATCTCACCAAGAAAACCCGGGGCCTTCATCTCCCCCCACCCAAGCACAACATACAGCCGAAGGTGCACCAGCCACCCAATCTGGCTCACACCGTCTCTCCTTGACTGGATTCACCTAATCCTGCTTCACTTCCAGGACCCGTATCCTCCCCACCTGTTCCTGCAATGCATTATCCCGATCTTTGCACATCGTTTCAACACATTGCACGACTTTTTTTTTTCATTTGATATTCCCGCTCCGTTGTCTCCACTCGCTCCAAGTTGCTGTATGAATTTTGTCCTTTATCTCCATTATATTCTACGAATTCCCCGTGTACTTTTGTGGCTTCTATATGTACGTTCATCTGTCATTATTTGGTCTCCATTGTTCGTTCCATCTCTTTATTTCCTTTGTTACCTTGTCATGTCTCGTTTTCCATTCTCTCTTTATTGCTGCAAGCAACGGTACCTGCCCTATGGGCGGAGCTTCAATTGGGAAGCCGAAATGAAAAGGCAAAATATCAGAAATTGAAGGCAGAAATTTTTTATTTTAAACGATTCATATAAACATCCGTCAAATCGTATCACACGTAAATCATCAAAATCAAAACGGTATCTTTAGAATTTCAATAAAAACCACATCACTGTTCATATCGGTAAATATTTTTCCATCGTGTTTCAAATCGTGATATCAACTGTGCGCTTTTCTTTAGGGAAAATAATTGAATGATTTTGTACCTCTTCCGGTTCCGGTTTATCTGAAACGGTACCCGCCCAGAAACACGTACCAGAGAAAACAAATCGTTTTCGCAATGGCCTCTCCAATATTGTACCCGTTTGTGACGTTTGTCACATTGTCTCCAGTACCCGTTTGTGACGATGTTTTTATTGTGACGAAAATATTCGAATATTCAAATTCGAATTTATTTATTCGTATTTATTCGAATTGCACGAATATGTGAATTGCGATTGTGTTTCATTGTGATGTTTGTGCAGCGACGGGCGGTGTGTACAAAGGGCAGGGACTTAATCAACGTGAGCTGATGATTTGCGCTTACTGGGAATTCCTCGTTCGTGGAACACTGTCTCAAGCCCCAGTCCCCATCATGGATGGGGCTCAGCGGTTTACCCGAGCCTGACGGGAAGGGCAAGGTACACGCTGGCCCGTCCAGTGTAGCGCGTGTGCGGCCCCGGACATCGAAGGGCATTAAACGTTCATTAAAGGATTACGAAAACGAAAAACATTACGAAATTACGTTCACACCGTCACTTCAAACACTATCGTGAACATACATCGTCACAACATCGTCACAATGAGAACATTGTCACTGAATGTTATGCGGGAGTCCAAACCTGAGAATGCTGCAGACCAAAGCTGAAATCGGGAAAACTAAATAGTCTATTTTACTCCTAGGGGTCCCAGGATTACCCACCCAAAATATCTTTGCGATCGGTTCAGCAGTTTCTACGGTACCTTCGAACAGACAGACGGACATTTGGTGAATTATAGTAAGATTAGTTCCCCCTGGGTGTCTTTCTGGGCTTTTTAAATTCCTTAATCGTCTTGGAATTTTTCCCGATTTGTTATTTTAATTATTTTTTCCCTCCGTAAACCCTTTTACTTCAGTCTTAATTTCATTTATTTAATTTGTCATTTTGGCCTGACTCACCACCATCTCTTCCAAGACACCGCTCACGTATCCCCTCACTTCACTCACCGGTGCACATAAAGCTTTGCTCCACATCACCACTATTTCCCATCGCCTTCATCTTTTTGCCCATCAGATTACAATGACACTTGTCTTGTAAAAATGTATCCTATGGCACCTAGAGTGGGTTAGGTTTCATGCATTACTTCTCATCTTTGTACATAAGTTTGCCTGTCCCCATATCTCTCGTGTCTTTTTATTCGCTTGGTCCATACTGTTTGTGACAGCGTCTAATCTACCCTAATCCCTGTACCTTTCTTTACAAATAAACCCTTCAAAAGGTAAGAAAACGTGTTCGAACCATGTGCTTCCAGTGTGCGTGCTGTCAGTTTTGCCTCATTTGGGTCTTTGGGGAATGGTAAAGAATGACTTAAAACAGTGCAATAAGAGACGGTTTGGCCATATCCTGAGATGAAAGGTCCCAGCACTGAGGCATACCATGTTAATGGGTACTTAGAGGTGACATCTGGTGTCAAGAGTGGGATTCATACCAACACTCTCCCCAAGGAAAATTTTAAAGTGAATTTGTTTAAAAGGTTTATTTTAAATTTGAACGCGCATGGGAAACATGGACAAAAGTGCAGACGTCGGTGAACGTCATGATCGTTCTGCTCATGTGCTTGAGGGTGAACCAGGGGAGGGGATAGTGAGGAGCATATGGTTAAAACCTCCCCCACTCAAACGGTCTGGCCATGAGGCTGGGATAAGTGGGATATCCACGCAGGCAGTGTCCAAAAAAATAATGGAACAAATGGAAAAGGAAATGAGGCAAATGGATGGTAGAATGAACGAAAATGATTCATTGGTTAGTAATTGAGAAATGCAGGTAGAAAAACAAAAAAAACCTGGAGGCTTTGCGAGCATAAATAAAAAGTGGAATGTGGGGTTTGTTCTGGGGAATAGCAATAAAGGAAGATTCCACAGGGACATGTTTGTTGGGTAATGGCCTGGAAGAACATAGCAAGTGTAGATGTCGCTCTGCTCCAGTGGGAAGAGACTGCCCACATGACAAGCCAGATAGAGGGTTTAGAGAGGGATAGGTTAGGCTCCATGGAGTGTGAATGGATGTCCATGCCAGCACTCATGGATGTGCAGATAGACCTTGCCTGGATCATTGACACGCTGGGGACCGACAGGGTGCAACACGGTGCCGGCTCAAGTGCATGTGCAGGTAATCAAACCTGAGCTGGCAAGCCAGGAGTTCTGTCGTGTGGTGTCGAGCAACCAGCAAGCCTGCTCAGAGTGGGAATGAGGTCGGATCACCGGTGAGCATGGGGTGAACCGTGGAGCTGGAGATGCATGGGAACTTCAGAGAACCTACACCGAGTAATGGGATGCACCCATCTGCAATATCCCAACACATGCACACACCACCACAAGTCGTGCACTCTCCTCTCATACCCACCCGCACTTCAGCACAAACTGGACTTCGGAATGGGAATATCTTCACTTGGGAAAAGCTACATCCAATCATGTACAGTATTTTCAGTCTCGTCAATTTAAGCTGTTTTTTTTTTTTTGTGGTGTGCTTAAGGCCTTCATAATTAATTAGGTAAAGGATCTGCCAATCTTATGTACTTGGGGTGCATAAGCATTTATTATTGTACAGAAATTAATTACTTTTGTCTTCCAACCGTTTTTTTTGTATGCAGAATCGAGGGTCATGAAAGAGCTAACATTTATTTCACAAACAAATCAAACAGACAAACAAAACATATAAAACATAAAAAGAGGGAGCAGAAGACAAGATGGGGAGAGAAGGGGAAGCACACAAAACATTTGAGAGCAGGGAGATGTGTGGGAGGGAGAGGGCTTGGGGGGAGGAGGTGTGGGAGAAGTACAAAACACAAGGACACCAAGGACTTCCAGGACAGAAGTTGGTATTTCAAAAAAGTGGATTTGGGGTGAAATTAGCGGGGGTAGAAAAGATCAAGGTTTTGGATGGGGGAAGATAAGAGATGGTGGTGAACAGCTGTTTTAAAGACCTGGAGGGTGGAGTGGGATTGAAGAGAGTGAGGGAGTTTGTTCCAGAGGTGGGAGAAAAGAGGAATGAAGGAGTGAAGGTGAGCAGAGAGTTGATTTTGGCAGTTTAACCATAAGAGGGTTGCAGGCAGATCTTGTGCGACCTGTAGGAATATTTGGGGGACAGAGCCCAGAGAGCTGGGGGGGGGGGGGGGCAAGGCCAGAGAGGAGTCGGTAGAAGATGGAAAGACCACCAACCTACCTGCGGTGAGTGAGTGAAAGGCCCTTGGAGTTAGCTTCATCGTGGGAGATTCCAATGATTCTGAAGGCTTTGGTTTCAACAGCGTGAAGCCGAGCTAGGTGTGAGGCAGGAGCACCAGCCCAGAGGGGAGAGCAGTATTCCATTAAGCTGTGGATGAAAGCCTTGTATGTGGTGAGGAGCTCAGGTGTGCCAAGGAAGGACTTCGCACGACGGAGGATGCCCAGTTGGCGACTGGCTTTGGAGGCCAGATTTGAAATGTGGTTTTCCCAGGAAAGATCATGGCAGATAGTGAGACCCAAAAGCTTGAGCGAACTTCTTGGAGAGGATTATTCAGAAAGTGGATGGGAGGGTTGTCCAGTCGGTCTTTTCGGAGAGACATCGTAAGAGTGTGAGATGTCAGGATTGAAAGACATGTTCCACTTGTTTGCCCAGTCTGCGATTTTGTCCAGGTCTGCAGAGAGTGAGGAGGCTGCAGACTGCCGACCTGAGGGATGAGGAATGGAGCGACAGAGAGTAGAGTCATCAGCAAAGAGATAGAGGATTTTCAAGAGAGTCAGAGAGATCATTGATGAAGACCAGAAAAAGCACAGGGCCCAGAACACTGCCTTGGGGAACTCCAGCCTGAACAGGAAGAGATGAGATGAGAGAAACCCATTCAGGGCCACACGTTGACTAGAGAGGAAGTCCGCCAGCCATGCATGGAGATTTCCATGGATTCCAAAGGAGGAGAGTTTGGTGAGCAGAGCGGGGTGCCAGACCGTATCGAAGGTACGTGATATGTCAAGGGAGACAGCTCTAATTTCCTGTTTGGCATTGAGGACCTCCATCCATTGTTGAGAAAGCAGAAGCAGCATGTTCAGAGTAGAGTGACCAGGTCTGAAACCAAATTGATGATCAGAGATCAAGCCATTTAGTCTAGTAGGAAGACTAGGTCCCCCTGCACCCCCCGGAGATATACTTCTAATCAGTGTTTCTAGATTGGAAAAAATGTGTAGAAAATGACTAGCTATGGCCCCAAGCTGAAAAAATGTCCCACATACCATTTTTATGCAAATTACTGCTGCAAATTTTATGCAAAATTATGCAAATTTTATGCAAATTTTTGATGAGGAGTAGAGTTGAGGGGTCTTTGAGGGCTTCATCGAGGTGCTCTCGGTTGCAAGACTGGGTCATTCTGAGAAGCACAGCAGGGTCAGAGATCATGATGTTCTCCTCCTCAGTGAATCTCTCCATCAACAGCCTCTCCATTGCCTCACACACTGTTTTGAGGCAAAAGAGGGACTTTGCGTAGGCCTTTCCACTGAGAACACCTTTGAGAGATCCACTTGTTACTAGTTGTGCCTCAAAGAGAATCTCTGCATATCCAGAACCACACATCTTGTGTCCAGTGAGCATCCCGATGTAGTTCATGGATGTGTGGAAGGGTCCAATCGTTACTACATGACTAGCAAATTCATTTGGCCAGCGCCAGATGATGGGAAGGGCTTTCATGCAGACACCCAGATCAAATGTATTCAGGACCCATCTCTGACCCACCTCAGCAGTTGCTGCCTCGGAACGCTTCAGTAGCTCACGAACAACTGCGTTGTCTGTGATCGGTCTGTGCCTGGTGCCTGCATGGCATGGCAATGGCCTGCAGCCTGTGCCTGGGCTAGGGGGTTTCACCTCTGCAACTGGTTCTCCCCCACCCAGCAAATCAACAGTCGACTACTGCACGCCTATCCACCAACCGATCACAGACAACGCAGTTGTTCGTGAGCTACTGAAGCGTTCCGAGGCAGCAACTGCTGAGGTGGGTCAGAGATGGGTCCTGAATACATTTGATCTGGGTGTCTGCATGAAAGCCCTTCCCATCATCTGGCGCTGGCCAAATGAATTTGCTAGTCATGTAGTAACGATTGGACCCTTCCACACATCCATGAACTACATCGGGATGCTCACTGGACACAAGATGCGTGGTTCTGGATATGCAGAGATTCTCTTTGAGGCACAACTAGTAACAAGTGGATCTCTCAAAGGTGTTCTCAGTGGAAAGGCCTACGCAAAGTCCCTCTTTTGCCTCAAAACAGTGTGTGAGGCAATGGAGAGGCTGTTGATGGAGAGATTCACTGAGGAGGAGAACATCATGATCTCTGACCCTGCTGTGCTTCTCAGAATGACCCAGTCTTGCAACCGAGAGCACCTCGATGAAGCCCTCAAAGACCCCTCAACTCTACTCATCAAAAATTTGCATAAAATTTGCATAATTTTGCATAAAATTTGCAGCAGTAATTTGCATAAAAATGGTATGTGGGACATTTTTTCAGCTTGGGGCCATAGCTAGTCATTTTCTACACATTTTTTCCAATCTAGAAACACTGATTAGAAGTATATCTCCGGGGGGTGCAGGGGGACCTAGTCTTCCTACTAGACTAATTGAAGAGGAAAGATTTCATATCCAAAGCAATGATGGATGATGGATTCCATGACTTTTGCTGTCTATTACGCCACGATAAACTCACTTGGTCTCTGAGTTATTCGAGTGGCATGACCGTAAGTACAGTATACGAGCTATAAATGTCCATTAAAGGACAGATCGAGTTTGGGCAATGAGCACCCAGTACGAGATCGTACCTGCATCCAGCGATCAGTGCTCAGATTGCAAATTAGTGTAATCGGACGCATGTTACCAATTGCCATTCCACGTGAGCACGGTAACATGGAAAACAGGCTGGGAACTTGCTCGCAGTGCAAGAATCAGTTGGCTGGTGTGACCGCTTTGATGCAGTTCATCAGGATTCAGATACGCCCGACTGCAACAATATGGTATTTGGTCTAGAATCTCGAAAATAATACATTTTGGGGTTTTGTTTTTTCACATGTTGCTAAAAATGATTACCATACTACCAGGTTTCCTGTACAAAATGAAAAGGGATCAAGTCCTAACCATTTTTATGGGATTGGTTGACAAGCAGCATTGAATAAAATTAGGCAAATGGCATGTCATGGAGCAGCCACTTTTATTACATCACAAAGATGTTACAAACTTACAGAATGAGACAGCCAACTACAATGGAAACGATGAAAACAAAACATTGGATTAATTGCCGTCATCACTCCCACCCACAAGCAAAGCAATCAGATACTGCAAACGAAGAGGAATTACAAAATCGTGATACAAATCAGGAAAAAGGTAATGACTTTCAGGGCAGGCAGCAACATGGAATGGAATGAAAGTTTATCCAAAAACTTATGTCCACCTAAACGATGCACAGATCATGTGAATGGAATGTTTAAATGGCAGGCATGGAGGGACCAAATGGCAACTCATCAATTATCATACTCTTGAAGAGCGTCAGGGCTGCTGGTGAAGAAGTCTCTTGACAGTAGTTATGGTGGGTCGTTCCCATTGCATTCCTAGCAGTCATTAAAAAATAAAATAAATAACCACATTTAGAGGCCATTTTTCCCCGCAAAGCGGGGGTTGGCCTTTTTCGGGGACCGTGGTTGTTTTTTTATTTTGGTCCCCTTTTTGAAGCAATGTTTTACGGCCGGATGCCCTTCCTGACGCCAACCCTTTTTGTCGCCTTTTACGACAAGCAGGGAATTACCAGTGAACTGGTACTCAATTAGCCGACCTCGGAAGGATGACAGGCTGAGTCAACCCCCCTGGCGTTAATTCAGCGATCGACCGGGATTCGAACCCAGGATCCTGGGATCCTAAGCTGGCACCCTAGCCGCTAGCCCAACACCAGTCATTCAGGGCAGGAATTTGGATGGACCATTCAGGATGATGACAACTCGAAGTTGCCTCGAGCTGCATCCAAACTACACCTCAATTCCACGACAACATTCAAGTTTAATACATTCAGTTATCATGTAATAGCATGACAACAATAACAAGTGGGCGCCAGTTTTATTACTAAACGAATAAGAGAACCAGTTCCATCAATAAGTAAATGCAAACGGGATTATAAAGATAAAAAGGCTGCAACAGTTAAATGTTGTACAATGCTAGCAAAACAAAGCCCATTACACCTTGCAAGGTTTCATTCTTCCTTGCTCCTCTTTCATTTAAACTGACCGTCATCAGGATGGCGAATGTTGAAAAATAAGTGCAGCTTCAAGATCTCATGTACACAACTTCATAATTTCTGCTCCAAAGTGAAATAAAGAACAATGGCCACGGCAAGTCGAGCAGGTAGGAGATGCATTCCAGAAGTAGACGTATGATGAAGAAGAATTGGTGAGGGGAGCACAGACTCACTGGGTATAGGCCAGGGCCCCAGCACCCTGCCCAAACCCAAAACCTTTCGGTCCAAAATATATTGCATAACAACCTGGAATAAAAAGACAAAACATTTGTTTCAATGGCAAAGTAAAGTCTGAACACATGCATGTAGTTTATTTGTGATGTATACAATGCAGTTGGGGATATCTACCATCAACAGTAAATTCTCCTACAACGTTGCTAATCAATAGGGGATCACTTTTCTTGAAATGTGACGATTCCATACAACGTCACCGGTTCCAGTAGTCCTTGAGCCAACCGGCCATATTTTGAAGTGAATGCTCCGGCGGGGGGAGTAATTCTCATTATGATTTTCCAATAGACCAATGTCTCAAGTGTCAGAAAAGGTGTGATGGACATCTGAGAACGGTAGCTTAGTGCCCGGATGGACGCCATCTTTGAAACCACCCAGCTCGAAAATGCCCATTTGGTGGGGTACATTGTTGCACGTGTATCTGGACTTCTATACTAGCTATCGATGTGCGGTTGACGACTAAATATACGTCCGATGTGTACCGTCTAAATAAAAAATTATATGAAGCATTTTGTTTTAGATTAATTATTATAAAAATCAATTATCGAAAAAAAATCATATATTTTTCAATATTTTATTATTAGACTTGTACTTTTTTTAGTGAAACAACACTGGTATGATTTTCCAAATTATGCATTGTGCTACACCGTTTATCTGTCTATAAAAATAACTCAAAAACTAAAACATATCATCCACCACGAGTGTACACAAAAAATATATGAAAAGGCATGCACTTTCCACAAACCGAAACTATGTCAGTTGGAATTTCCCGCCGATAATCAACCCACAGAACCCAGTGCCGAAAGTGACGTCAGTCTATTCTATATCTATATTCTATATTCTATATCTCAGTCTGAGATTTGTTGCGGTGACCTGATTAATTTCTGAGGGGGGGGGGGGGGGGGGGGGTGGGTGGCTTAAGAACTAAAAGTGAACATGTTAGATGGCGCCACATACAACTCTATTATAGAGTTGTATTGTGGCGCCATCTAACATGTTCACTGACTTGGATGAGTATGTCTATGTAAGCTGGCGAGCTTTTCGGATATCGGAGTAATCTAACGTCAGTCTTTTTGTTCTTTCAGCTGAGATGGCCGGTGTCGAGGCGAAACGGGCGAAGATTGAACCTGAGTCCGGAACGTGCATCCTGTGCAGCAAGAAGTCGCCACTCTCTGAACTAAGCAAGGCAGCGGGCAACAGTTCTTGGAAGACATTGTGTGACGCAGCCGCAGTTAGAAACTTTTATCCAATTCTAAAGCTAGTCCAAGAAGGCGCAGTTGAACTTCCTAATATTCCAATATTATACCATAGGGCTTGTAGATCAGACTTCACTCACAAAAACCACCTAGCTACTTTGACCAATGCAGCTAGAAGTTCTTCAGTTGATACTGGCGATGCGGTGCGACGGCGATCATCACGGGAAGAGACAGGATCAACTTCAACGGTCTACGATGATAAATGCATTTTTTGCCAGCGTGCTTCAAAATTCATAAAAGGCAGTCATACCCGTAAAACAGTTGTCTTGGCTGTTGAACTTCGAGCAGGTAAGACAATAAGAGATGCTGCGACAGCTCGCAATGATGAGAGAGTTTTGGCATTGACTACACGAGATATGGTTGCAGCTGAGGCTCACTACCACTTCTCCTGCTATAGAAACTACACACGGCCCCAAAAACCTCAAGTAGAAACTGACATTGAAGATAATATCGAGAAAAAAGAAATGATACGATGTATATTCAATTTCATTCGCACTGACTTGTTCTTGAACCCAAGGATTGTTCCAATAGTTGATGTTGCAACAGATATCCTGTCTTCAGATACATTTTCAGTTGATGTTCGTGACTCCATCAAGAAGAATCTGCAGCGCACATTACAAAGAGAGTTTGGAGAATCGCTCATCTTCTTCAATGTGAAACACCGTGTATACTTGATGCCCGATAATCTGACAAAGCGAGAGATTGCTGCAGAGTGCGTAAACCTGAAAGCAGAAGTGAAAGCATTTGAACGAACGGACGGTGAAAGTAACATTGTGCGTGCAGCTACTTCACTGCGACACCAGATCAAAGATGCTCATTACAATGAACGTTGGCCGCCTCAGCCAGCAGAACTCACTTCAGATTACGTGAAGATACCAGATTCTCTTCGTGTATTTCTGCATACTTTGATTTGCGGGAGTGGGGGTAGCTCTGCGCGTGCCGACACACTGGTATGGTCGATGGCTCAAGATATCATCAATGCTGTACACCGGGGTACCATCAGAACATCGAAGCATGTCCTACTTCCGTGGGTCATGAAAACGCTCACCGGTAATACAGAGGTCATCAGAATATTGAATCGACTCGGGCACGGATGTTCGTACACAGTTCTGGAAGAAATCGAGACAGCGCTATGCATAGACAAATTAGCAAGTGTGGAGAAAGATACAGTACCACTTCCGTCACATGTGCACCCTTCGGTCCCGACTGTATTAGCATTCGATAACATCGACAGGCTAGAGGAATCACTGAGTGGTGGCGGAACATCGCATCGCGTCAACGGTATCATCGTCCAACCGAAGTCGCAGTCGTGTTTGCCGCCCCAACCTCCATCGGCAGTATCCAAAGCAGATAAGAAGCGATCTATCCCATCATCCAGCGATTTAGTTCCAATATACAGCGGTGGGAAACGAGAGGGCCCACCTGCAATCAAGCCTGCAGATCTTTCTGACACTCTTGCAGGCGCAACATCCCTTGCGCAGCGCCGAAATCACGTATGGATTATGACTCGCATGCTGGAACCATGCGACCAGACAATCAGTTCGTGGACTGGTTTCAACATCATGACTAGAGATCGTGTTCAGGTGACGGAAGATGTAGTTGGCTACCTGCCGGACTATAAACGCGCCTGCCACAGATATGGCAACAGTGTAAGAAATCCTCAGAGAAGCTCTGAACATCATGTCATCACTTCAGCTTGAGCGTGAAAGGGTCAATGAAAAAAACGAACAAAGCTGCACTTGCGAAACACATGGAAGGTCTTGTGGAACCAGCCGAGAACGTTGACAAGCGAAGTGCAACAATAATTGATGCGATGGCTCTCATACAAAAGATGCATGGCGAGAACGACACGTTCGAAGAACTATCTGACCGCATCCTTGCTGCAGCGCTTCACGCTGGTCAAGGCAGTGAGCGCATCGATGTTGTCTTTGACACATACACAGAAGAATCCATCAAAGCAGCTGAGCGTGTGAACCGCGGTTCAAATGAAGGCATCAGTTTCAGCGAGATCAGACCCGCACACAAAATCATGAACTGGCGGCGTCTCCTTGCTTGCAGCCAGACAAAGGAGAAACTGGTTGTGTTTCTGGCGGAGTCGTGGAAACATGAAACAAATCGCGAAAAGCTAGGCAACAGAACACTGTATGTCACCTGTGGTGAAAAATGTCTGGTACTGACCCGCGATAGGTGGAAGTTGGTGCAAGCACTCGAATGTAGCCACGAGGAAGCAGACACGTGTATGTTTCTCCACGCAAAGCACGCCGCTACCCACTACAAGACGATCATCTTAGTGGCAGATGACACCGACGTTCTGATCATCAGTCTTCATCTCAGCAGAACCATCGATAGTCAGCTCTTCATCAGACGAGGAACAAAGGTTCGAGTCAGAATGATCGACGTTGGAAAGTTGGCTGCGGTATTGGGGTCTGGAGTTTGCAGTGCATTGCCAGGGCTTCATGCATGGAGCGGGTGTGACACTGTGAGTGCTCTGGCTAGCCAAGGAAAGATAAAGGCTTTGAAGCTTGTGCAAGCGAATGAGCTGTATTTTCAAGCATTCACAGATCTGGGATCTTCGTGGAATGTACCAACAGACGTCTTCAATAGCATTCAGGCCTTCACGTGTCAGCTGTACGCCAAGAACACGAAGATCGTCGGTGTTAATTCGCTCCGTTATCACATGTTCTGTGCAAAGAAGGGCCAGATCGAATCTGGACAATTGCCGCCTTGTGAAGACTCCTTGATGCAGCATACGCTTAGGGCCAACTATCAGGCGGCTATCTGGCGACGCAGCCTTGAAAACCTACCAGACGTCCCAACACCATCAGCAGGACATGGTTGGGAACTCGATGATGGCGGTTCGCTCACAATCCGATGGATGGCGGGTCTACCAGCTCCAGATGTCGTCTTGAATCTCATCTCATGCACATGCAGAAGGACGTGTCGACCGTCAGATTGCTCCTGCATACTGAATGGGTTGAAGTGCACTGTTGTGTGTAAGCTGCAGGGATGCTCCAACATGGTGCAGGATGATGCTATCATGGCTCAGGATGCCAATGACTCTGATGGCGACTCTGATGATTAACTTTGTGTGCACTGTATATTGTATAGCATATGTTGTTCTCTATTATAATGCAGGCCAAATTGCCTGAAAATCTTTATAGACAGATAAACGGTTTAGCAAAATGTATAATTTGGAAGATCATACCGGTGTTATTTGACTAAAACATGACATGTTCAATGATACCTCCGCTTGCTTATTAGGAATATACATCGTATGGTGTTAAAATCAGCTCCATACGTCTTTCCAAACTCTAGTAATGAATAATTAATATAATTGGCGGCCATTTTGAAATCCAAGATGGCCACCAAAGTGCAGATTTCCTATGTAACAATTTCCGCCTGCTTATTAGATATCGTATGGTGTTAAAATCCTCTCCGTACGACATTCCTAACTTGCGTTATCGTCAGAATAGATAATGCCAGCGGCGGCCTAAGTCATTTTATGCCTCTTTACATTTATTTGTTGTAAACTCGTGGTGGATGATATGTTTTAGTTTTTGAGTTATTTTTATAGACAGATAAACGGTGTAGCACAATGCATAATTTGGAAAATCATACCAGTGTTGTTTCACTAAAAAAAGTACAAGTCTAATAATAAAATATTGAAAAATATATGATTTTTTTTCGATAATTGATTTTTATAATAATTAATCTAAAACAAAATGCTTCATATTATTTTTTATTTAGACGGTACACATCGGACGTATATTTAGTCGTCAACCGCACATCGATAGCTAGTATAGAAGTCCAGATACACGTGCAACAATGTACCCCACCAAATGGGCATTTTCGAGCTGGGTGGTTTCAAAGATGGCGTCCATCCGGGCACTAAGCTACCGTTCTCAGATGTGCATCACACCTTTTCTGACACTTGAGACATTGGTCTAATGGAAAATCATAATGAGAATTACTCCCCCCGCCGGAGCATTACTTTTGGTCTGGCTCAAGGACTACAGGCGGTTGGTACTGTATATATACACAAAGAATTAAGTTAAGCACCCCTACACAACGAATTAAGGTAAGCACCCCCTAATATATATTCTTTGTGTATATGTATACATTGGCATATATTCTAAGGTATGTGAGATCAAATAATGATTGGTATGACATTAGCAATTATCCATTGATGAAATTGAGTGATCAAAGTGAAAAAAAGTGATTGGTTGAGTCAGTGATCCGATCACGTGGGTCCTACACACGTTATTGACGCAAAGATCGCTAGAGGTCTTCTCAGAACAATGACTGTACGTTAGAAAACATAAACGTCATCCACACTGTCCGTGATGGACCTATAGCTCCATACTTAAATTGAGGTGAAAATATGCCTAAAATTCCCAAAAAATTTCACCTTAAATTATTCAGAATAAAATATTGAAAACGGCATGATTGTTATGTTTTTATGTGACCATAATATCACTTCTCCAGAAAATATAGCAATATCATGGGTATATTACACTGTTTTGACGACAACAAACTTGTAATGTGCGAGGTTGTAAAAAAACGGGGGGGGGGTGCTTAACTTAATTCTTTGTGTATAGTACTATAAGCATAAAGATGTAACTGCTGTTACGATTATAGAGGTAAACAAAGTATTCATTGGATAATAGCGCTACATAACGCCACTGGAAACGTCCCCTACTCCTCTAACGCTCCGTAACATCTGGACATAGTGTTACGGATTCGTCACTTCCGTTGTTGGGGTTTTCCTCCACTTGACATATTTCTGATATTATGTACTATTATTATCTTCAAAAGGTTTAGTATTCACGAACAGTTATCAAAAGTTTAAAAGGTTAACTTAAAATGATACAGGAAACCGAACCGGAAGACGAGGAGGAGAGGAGGAGGAGGGTAGCGAGAAAAGTCGGAGAAGACGCGTGACGTCGAGGCTCCGTAGCGAGTGTTCTACCGAAAGTCGCGAGGGAATTTTGAGTTCCTTGAAAGGACATTCGGCGATAGGAATTATCGCTGGAATTGAAAAATCTGCGGTCAGGTTTGGGCGCTGAGATTGACGAATCCTCGCCTAGTCGCATCGACTCAAGTAAGAGCCGTCGGCCATTTTGAACCTCGTGCTTCGGACACCTACAAAGGTTTTGCTTCGCGTCAGCTTCACCCCAACATCCTACCGTCTGTCAGGGATGTGTGTGCAACCGCTTCAACCGCTTCTTCGCAAACGTTGCAGTTTGCTGAGTGAGCGGTGAAGGTGCTCCTCTGGAGGGCGCCTTGGTACAGTTTCGGCGGGGCGATCACCATTGCCAACTGTACGCGATTCGGATCTCGACTGGAGAGAGATTAGGGCTTCGACTGGATATCGTTCTAGCGACCGCTGGAGCGAATCACCTTCGCCTTGGAAAAGGTTATAGAGACATTGAGGAGTGTCCTTTTCACTCGCTGGGAGCGCAGTGAGTTATCTGACTTTAGTGATTGTACCATCCTAAGCGATAAGGTGTATAGAGTGCACTCTTAATTGCCAGTTGTTGTACCGTTATTCTTGTGATTTTTAATACAATATCTGTTCATATCTAATCATTGGTGTGGCTTCACTATTGATTTCTAACACAGAATAACATATTTTTCTGCCGGGGCTCCTCTCGGGGTTCAGAGGTTTACCGAGACCAGGAGATCATTGAGGAACCCGTAACAATAGTAAGACATAACCACCCGCCCCTCCCCACCTCCATACAGGTGCACAGTGACCTGCACCACACCAACAGGCATATGAACATGAAGGTGATGACAACTTTCCCCAAAAATGTTGTTTTATTCTGGAATAAACAAAATCCAAAAAGGATCGGAATTCATTCAAGCAGTATGGAAAGAGCAATAGAGCGTACAGAACCGACCACAAAAAATGCCAAATTATTAAAACGTTGTGGAGAGGTATTTTCATCGCAGGATAATAACCTACCAAGTGTTCATACCGGTAGAATGAGTGAGTACTCAAGGGAAAGCAAACAGAGAAAACGGATGTTTAAAACGCTTTGAAGCAAAACCCCACATTACATGGAAGACGGAAAAAAAAAGCATTGTTGTTGTTATTCTTGTTAAAAATAACATCCCCTTCCCACACCCTTAGCCTTTCTTCAGCATCCATCCAGTGAACTACGCTCATTTTTGTGAAGTTAATGTCTGTTAAACACGAGTGATAGACGTCCTGCTAATGAACCTGTGGCCAAAATGGCCAGTGATCATTCCCAGGAATAACCAGTGTTGACGATAGAATCATTGGGGGGAAGAGGATCCTGCTCCATCCTCCTCATCATCCTCCTCCTTGCAATAGGCCACTCCCCCAACCATTTTCCTCCCATTTCATCACCACAAGTAACCCATCCACAACCATCGACCATAGTCAGTGAATACAGTACAGTACTGCACATGACTTTACATATTACTTTGTCGTTATTACCTCCGCCACCAAAGGTGGATGGAGGTTATGTTTTCACCCCCATCTGTCTGAACAAAATATCAAAAAATTGTGGACGGATTCGGACGAAATTTGGCAGAGATGTAGCGTATGTGACAAGGACGAAATTATACGATTTTGGTGAAGATCCGGATTCGGCTACTAGAATTTTTAAAGTGATTCTTCACCATTGGGAGATCGGGCCAAAAACGATACAGAGCAGGATATCTCAAAAAGTTAGATGGATTTGTACGAAACTTGGACAGATCGTGTGTGTGACAAGGAATAATCGATTCAATTTTGGTGAAGATCTGGATCCGGATCCGGCTAATATAATTATTTTTAAGCGATTCTTCACCATCGAGTGATATGGCCAACCAGGTGGAGGTATGCTCACTACTGAGTGCCGTTTTAGATTATATTATGCTTTTACTTGTTCTTTTGTTTGTTTGGTATTTTCTGATTTGGATGTCATGAATGTAAATTTACAAAAATATGCTTTTTGAAGACTTAAAGGTGTTTTCAGTGCAAAAAACCCCAAAAAAAACCTTTTGATTTGGGACATCAAATGTCTTTTACATCAATTTAAATGGGAAAAAGTTTCCTACAAGAATGTACTGTATTATAAAATTGTTGAGAAGTTTGCACTGCTATGCTAAATCAAAGCTATTTAGCCAAATTGGCCTCCTGATAACCAATGACACCTCAGAAGCAAACTGCTTGGCATCGAGGCTTGATCAATGTGCAAAATATATTCATGTACCTTGGAAACTTAAAACGTGTTCAGGATGCCGGCAATAACTCGCTTACTCTTTGTAAAAGACACGGGTATCTAACATCCAGCAAGAACTTGGCTGGTGCGCCTGGCAGGACTACATCCCTGGTAAGTGGTAAAGATGGAGACGTACGATTAGGATTGAAAGAGGTGGATGAAATGCAATTGGTGAGTGCATACTCTATGTATTGGATAATTTTGCTACATCTGAGCGGACTAACGTTTAATTGCTCAAACCATCGACAAACATTACGGCCAACAATTTCTGTAGTGCGTTTTGAATCAATTTATTTCAGCAAATATCACTTCACAATTTTTATTCATTTATGCAATTCAATGTGTTAAACAATAGATAAGTCGATTCTGAGTACAAGTCAAGACCCAGACTTCCAGGGTTAGGGTGGGAAAGGATCTGGGGGGTGGGGCTCACGGCTCTCACCTTTGCAGAAGATCTCTCCTTCCTTGTCAGTCACAGTAGTCGACTCAAGGCCTTTCCCACACTTGGCACAGCGGAAGCAACTGCGGTGCCAAACCTACAAAGGCAAATTGCAATTCTGCCCAACTGGTGGGGATGATTCATGTTGAACTAGTTTCAATAACCCCAAAACAAAAAATAATTTGTTAAATTTCATACTACCAGTCTAACCTTGCCAGCTGCTATGATCTTTTCAGCAGCATAAACTGAACTGTTGCAGCGTGAGCACTTTTCTGCCCCTCCAAAAGCCTGGACAGTCTTAGTTGTTGACGAGCGAGATGCATTGCCACTGCCCCATGTCTTTGTCCTGCACACAATCAAGGGTTGGAATAAATATATTTTTTAAAGAATAAAAAGGCTCATTCTTCAAACCACCTATTTCCCAAAGAGGCAGCATAGCATTTTTACTACAACATGGTAAATGACTACATCAGACATGGTCAACTCTTTTTTTTTTTTTTCAAAGCATTCCCAAAGATTAAAAAAAGTTTCAATCAAAAAAAAAAAATTACGCTTTTTTTTTTTTCTTAAGTAAATCTAATTCTCTCCATTGTATTTGGATGTTTAATTTCCAAATTCCACTTTACACATTACATTTAAGGAATTTGCATTATTAAAGGGGGAATTAAACATAAATCAAACTTGAAATTACTGGAAAGTTCATAGAACATGTTACCCATCGCAGTGTTCCAGTATCTACTTCAAATCAAATAAAATCATGATTTTAAAGATCATTAAAAAAAAAAATCCAGAAGTTTAGCGCTATTGAAGCATTCTTATACCTCCATTATTCAACATGTCCAAGTACAGCAAAACTGGAGGTTCTTGGAAGCGATAAGGTGATTTGTGTTCTACAGTGTTCAAGTATATAACTCAATTTAAATAAAATATTGTAAAACTAGTGTAAAAAAAAAAAACCAATTACAGAATTTACCACAGTTGACGCAGTGTCTATTACACCACCCTACCTAACACAATACATTAATTATTCATGCCAGTTGTATATGTGTCCTTTATATCCTTAAAAACAGCAAGTTTTCTGTTTGGAATTATTTTCAATTTTGTTTGACTGCCAGAGACAGTTAGCAAATTATCTCACTCCTCTGCACATGCGCGATCACAACAAATTCGGAGCCAAAACAGCAAACTTGTCTTCCTATTCATGTTAAAAATATAACATTCAATTTAAATAGTTGTTTCTCGATCATAAATTGATCTTTGTAGACCGTACGTGAATGAAGTGCTTAACCGCACTTTTCGCATTGTGTGTGCAGGGTAATAAAACGGTGAAAATGGCTCGTGCTTTGGAAAATAGCTTTGGTATTTACCATTCAGTGAAAAAAGGCATTAAATATTTTTTATTTTTAAACTTGAGGCGAAGCTCCAACTTTTGACCCTTGACGTCACGGTGAGCATACAAAGAAAACTTGAGGCCAGCATCTTACTATAATTCACCAAATGTCTGTCCGTCCGTCCGTTCAAAGGTACCGCAAAAATGGCTCAACCGATCGCAACGATATTTTGGGTGGGTATTCCTGGGAACCCTGGGAGTAAAATAGGCTATATTGTTTTTCCAAGTTTTCCAATTTTCCCAAACACTATGGAATAGTATTTACAGATATGAACAGTGATGTGGCTTTTGTTGAAATTCTACAAATACTGTTTATTCTGTGTACCAGGAGAGAGTAGATCGACTCCTGACAAACTCTTCCTATATAAACGTGCAGCTCCAAAGTAACATAGCAGCGTGTGCAAAGCGACTGAGAAACAGGTGTAGCGGCCGCTTCCGTGTTACAGAATTCAATCTTTTTTTTCAAAATGGGCACCATGTACTGTTTAGATTTTGATGATTTGCGTGTGATACGATTCAACGGATGTTTATATGAATCGTTTAAAATAAAAAAAAGCCTGCAATTTCTGATATTTTGCCTTTTCATTTGGGCTTCCCAATTGAAGCCACACCCATGGGGCAGGTACCGTTGCTAGTTGAAACAATGTGACAAACTCAATCGCCAGTTAACTGTCCCAGTCCAAGCACGTTGATGAATGGTATGATAAAGGAAACTGAGGTGATAAAACCTACACTTCCATCTTGAGTCCAACGAAAAAAGGAATAGTGAGCTTTCAGGAAGGAACAACGACACATTCCAAATTATGAGTCGGTGGGTTTGGGTCTGCAGATGATACTGCTTCATGCAGTTTTTGATAGTAGAGTTTGTGAGCACAGTGGCATGCACAAATGGGTTGGAGTTTGGACGTATTGACACGGTTTAGGGAAGTGGCTGCAATTAATTCTGTATATTCGAGGATAATTAAAGCTTGGAATGGAATTTTTATTGTAGAACATGTAAAATTAATAGCTCGATGATATTTTATGCAATGACATCATCTACGCTGAGCAAGTTATACAGGATGCGACAGCGTTGGATAAATCATTCTGGATAAAACCAAAATAGCAGCCAACAGTTATGTGCACTGTTGAAATAGTTACACAGCCAATATTGGAAAAACTCTGGATGAAATCCTGCACAGACAATTATACATGAAATTGCAGAAGAATTATGGCATTATTGTAACTGTGGAACAGATCATCCACACTCACTTGAAATTCAGTTATATTGATGTGAACTGCATACAAAAGACCTCACGTTTGATCAAAATATAACTTGTCTTTTTGAATATTGCAATACAATGTGGAGATAATTTTTTACCTTTGCCACCAAAGGTGGACTGAGGTTATGTTTTCCCCTCTGTCTGTCTGCGGATATCTCTCAAATAGGATATCTGAAAAAATTATGGACAGATTAAAAGAAAACTGTGAACAGGATTGGCATGTGGCAAGGACAAATCAATTAGATTTTGGTGAAAATCCGAATCCATATCCGGATACAATCATTTTTTTATTTTTAAAGTGATTCTTCACCATTGAAAAATGAGGCCAAAATGATATATAGCATGATATTTTAAAAAGTTGAGGACGACTTGACAAAACTCAGTAGATTTGTTAGTTAGGTGACAAGAACAAGCCGTTTCGATTTTGGTTCAGCTCCAGATCTGTAAACTATCAGTGGGTCACGAAATGCAAACTGCTCAGTGGGGCGGAGGAATGTGCTCTACCGAGTGCCGTTCTAGTTCAAGACTGAAATTTTCAATGTGGATCCATGATTAAACATAAATCAAAGCAAGTCAGCAGGGAGCAGTTCTCACTACAAAATAAATGAATAAATAAGTAAATTGAAAGTTCAGCCATGAGCTTGAAAGCATGGGTTGGGAAGTTCTAAACCTCCCATACAGTTCAGACTTCATCTTGTAATTTGAAACGTATTTAGCCCAGTCAATGAATGTCTGGGTAGCATAAAGTTTACGAATAATGGATATCAAAACATGTCCTGGAATGACCACAGGGAAACTAGAACAATAGGAACTGCAGCACTTTAAAAAGTAGACCCACCAGATAACTTGGTAACAGGCCCATTTGGTGTAATTTATATTTACATCAAGTTACATCATCTTACATAGTTTATGCAACATGTACGAGGGGAATCCAAAAAAGAAAAAAAAGGTTTCTTTACAATGAAAGATAATTCAATGGGAAGACGGTCTTTCCACCAGCATTCTATGTCAACCCTTTTACATGTTACAAAAATCACATGAAAGATAATGAGAGAGAGCGAGAGAGAATATATACAATACTAGAACGACACTCAGTAGAGAGCATACCTCCACCAGGTGAACAGTTTATGTTTTGTATCCTAGAGTAGACCAGACAATCACAATACAGAATCACATTCAATCAAAATAATCCGTCCACAACTTTGAGAGATCCTGATTTGTATCGTTTTCATCAGATCAGAAAACATCAGATGCTTCAAACTCAAGTTATGGTCTGCAAAATTATTTTCTAAGTAAGCATGACCATTGACCTGTTGAACTCCAAAATTGAATCAGTTAATCTTGATTACAGTCCATACTTGTGCAGTTTGGTTGAAATGCTTTCAGTAGGTCACAAGCTATCATGGTAACAAAAAATAATGGATCGACAGAACCTAAAAACCTAATGTCTGGCCTTTGCTACAAGATTGAGGCTCACGCGTCCGATACCTACTGAGGTTGTGTTATACCAAGATGTGCTCCAGTATCCATATTCAACCCTGCAGCTCCTCCTCCAAATCCATAGCCTTTGGGACCATACTTTCGTGAATAGCATGATTTGCAGTATATTTCCGATTCATGTGTGGCTATGGTTGTGCTGTCCAGGCCCTTTCTGCACACCACTGCAACACACAACCAGTGTCAAAGGTCAGTTTGTCCCCATCTGCAGGATGTGACCCACCAAAGTGAGACCAAAGCCTATTTCAATTAAATCAAAAATAAAATAAAACAAGTACAGATATTCAAGTACACCGCCGCCATGCCAAATAAATAAACAACATCATCCAGCGCAGCATTGCCGGGGCACCTTAGGAGCCCGGCGATACCGCCATGCAGCACAGACGGTATTGGGCAGGAGAATGAATGAATGAATAATAATAATAATAATAATGCATTTATTTTATATAGCGCTTTTCAGGAAGCCCAAAGACGCTTTGACAGAGTGCAAAACATAACGCATAGCAAAACATAAAGACAATTGCAAAAAAAGAAGAATCAATAGGGAAATATTCAAAGCACAAAGGAGGGCGAAGGAGAGGAGATAGTCAGGGGTTAGATGCTGTGGGTTAAATGTTGAATGCAGTGTTGAACAGGTGGGTCTTGAGTGATGTTTTGAATGTGGTGAGTGAGGAGGAGTCTCTGATGGTGTGAGGTAGCGAGTTCCAGAGGGTGGGAGCAGCGATGGAGAAGGCCCTGTCCCCCCAGGATCTAAATTTGGTCCGGATGGGGGGGGTCAGGAGGTTGGTACCAGCAGAGCGGAGGTTGCGGGTGGGAGTGTGTCTGGAGAGGTCAGCCAGGTAGGATGGGGCCAGGTTATGGAGGGCTTTGTAGGTCAAGAGGAGGATTTTGTACTGGATTCTCTGGGAGATGGGGAGCCAGTGAAGCTTGTAAAGGACGGGGGTGATGTGGTCACGGGTCCGGGAATGGGTGAGTAGACGGGCAGCGGAGTTCTGAATGTATTGGAGTTTATTGGTGATTGTTGAGGGTGAACCATAAAGGAGGCTATTGCAGTAGTCCAGACGGGAAGTGATGAAGGCGTGGATGAGGGTTTCTGCAGCCACAGAGGAGAGGGATGGACGGAGACGGGCGATGTTTTTCAGGTGGAAGAAGGCTGTCTTTGTGATCTGTTTAGTGTATTTGTCGAAGGAGAGGGTTTGGTCAAAGATGATGCCAAGATTCCGGATGTGAGGGGAGGTGGACACTGGGAAACCGTCGATGTTGAGGGCAAAGTTATGGGTGGACTTGGTGAGCGTTTTTGGGCCAATGATGATTATTTCAGATTTATCACAGTTAAGTTTGAGGAAGTTGATTTGAAGCCAGGATTTTATTTCAGTGATGCAGTTTGTCAGGATAGAGTGGGTGGCGGTGGAGATGGACTTGGTGGAGATGAAAAGCTGGATGTCATCGGCGAAGCAGTGGAATTGGAGACCATGACGGCGGATTAAGTGACCGAGGGGGGACAGGTAAAGGATAAAGAGGAGGGGGCCAAGAACTGAACCTTGGGGGACACCTTGGGGGAGGGGAGCAGTGGGGGATTTGCAGTTATTGATGGAGATGAACTGACGTCTGTCAGAGAGGTATGATTTAATCCAAGAGAGGGCAGTGCCGGTAATGTTAAAGGTGGTTTCAAGTCGGGTGAGGAGGATGGTGTGATCGATGGTGTCAAAGGCAGCGCTGAGGTCGAGGAGGATGAGAATGTTGAGGTTGCCAGCATCAGAGGAGAGGAGAAGGTCGTTGGTGATTTTGAGGAGAGCAGTTTCAGTACTGTGGTTGGACCGGAATCCGGATTGGAATGTTTCATACAGGTTATTGGCAGAGAGGTGATGCTTGAGTTGAGTGGCTACAGCGCGTTCCAAAACCTTTGACAGAAAGGGTAGGTTGGAGATGGGTCTGAAGTTATTTAGGGTGTCAGGGTTTAGTCCAGGTTTTTTCAGAATGGGGGTAACAGCAGCAATTTTGAGGGATGGTGGGACGATGCCTGTAGACAGGGAGGAGTTTATTGTTGCAATGATAAGTGGAGAAAGAGCAGGAAGGGAGGCCTTGACAAAGCTGGAGGGGATGGGGTCAAGAGTGCAGGTGGCAGTTTTCATTCCGATGAGGAGTTCAGAGAGGTCAGTAGGGGAGACTGGGGAGAATTGAGACAGGGGGTGGCAGGATAAGGGGGGGCAGGTGGTTTGAGGGGGAGCGGGTGCGGCGGTGGTCAAGCTGTTGTAGATGTTTTCAATTTTGCGTTGGAAGAATGAAAGGAAGGAGATGCAGTTGTCTATTGTGAATGACTGGGTGGTGGTGTTCAGGGGGCTGAGGAGTTTGTTTATTGTAGAGAAGAGTGCTTTTGGGTTTCCGGAGCCAGAGTGGATAATTTGAGAGTAGTAGGCGGAGCGGGCGCGGGAGAGGGCATCTTTATAGTGTTGTATGTGGTCCTTGTAGGCCTGGGAGTGAACTGTGAGACCTGTTTTATTGCGGAGTCTTTCAAGTTGGCGAGCACGAGTTTTCATTAGGCGGAGCTCAGGGGTAAACCAGGGAGCAGAATGGGTGAAAGAAACTGTTTTGGTTTTTATAGGCGCAATTTGGTCAAGGCAGGAAGAGAGAGTGTGGTTGTAGTAGTCAGTGAGGTCAGAAGGGGTGTGGAGGTCAACGAAGGGAGAAGTGGACATTTTTTCAGAGAGGGTCGATGAGAATGAGGCAGGTGAAAAAGCGTTTAGCTTACGGAAGTTGATAGTGCGATAATGCCTTGGTGCTGGGGTGGGGATGTTGATGGTCAGAGTGATGGCTAGGTGGTCAGAGAGAGTGAGGTCGGAGCCAGAGAGATGGTGCAAAATTAGTCCAGTAGAGCAGACAAGGTCCAAAATGTGACCACGGTTATGGGTAGGAAAGTTGACATGTTGAGTGAGGTTAAAGCAGGTGAGTAAATCAGTGAAGTCAGTGGTTAGCGTGGAGTCAGTGGAGTCCATGTGGATATTGAAATCACCAAGGAGGAGGATTGAGGGGGAGAGGGAACATAGCTGGGTCAGAAAGTAGGAGAAGTCAGACAGGAATGATGGGTGTGGTTTGGGAGGGCGGTAGACAACAGCCATGACTGACTGTGTGTGACCAGAGAGTTTAAAAGCCAGGTGTTCAAATGATGGAGCAGATGAGATGGAGATGAGGTTGGTCTTGATGTCTTGTCGGTGAATAACGGCAATTCCACCACCTCGGCCCTCCGAGCGTGGTTTATTGATGTAAGAATATCCATTGGGTGTGGTGAGGTTGAGCGTGTAGTAGTCCAGTGGTTGTTGCCAGGTCTCAGTGAGACAGAGAAAGTCCAGTTTATTTTCCAGGATGTAGTCGTTCAGGATGAGGCATTTGTTGTTGAGGGACCGGGTATTGAACAGGGTGAGCTTGATGTTGTTTTGTACGGCGGGTATGAATCCAGGTGATTTGGCCAGGGTTCGCAGACAGGAGGTGCGATTTTGTGCGGTTGTGACCAGGTGTGTTGGGACGATGAGTGGGAGTGCGCTGAGCCGACCAGAGGATGGGGATGGAGTGACCTGATTGTAAATAAACAAACTTACGACCGGAGCCACGGTGAATGTACCTGGGTCGACGCAGGAGTCCATTCGATCTGATTGCAGAGATGCATGATGGGGTGGAGCGGGTTTTAAGCAGGAGAAGCCTTGCGGCAGAGTACCGCAGAGCCATGCCAGCAGGAGCGAAGGCAAAGCGAGCACGCGGCCAAGGGTGAGGAGGCGAAACAATCGACACAACCAACGGGAGTGGGCCCGAGGAAACAGCGATGGAGCCGAGCAGGTGAAGCCCGGAGCAGCAGAGCAGAGCCGGGACCGCGCAGAGGAAGACTCAATGGCCATAAATCCGCCACGACCACCAGGAAAGCAAGACACGGACAATGGTCCAGTCAGAGAAGCGGCGAGCAAACGACGCCAGCGTCCTCTCACGACCGGACCGGAAAACGGAAGTGAATGGTCGTTTTAAGGCCATTTTCCCCGCTAGAGTGGGGGTTAGCCTTGCGGGCCCCATGAGCTCATGGTTCCCTGTTTGAGGCAATGTTTTTATGGCCGGTTGCCCTTCCTGACGCCAACCCTTGGTCGCCTCTTATGATGCGCAGGGATATGGTGTACCTATTCTAAATCGGGGTGCACACCGTGATCATTCATCCCAGCAAGCTGGTACTCAATTTGCCGACCTCGGAAGGATGACAGGCTGAGTCAACCCCCCTGGCGTTAATTCAACGATCGACCAGGATTCGAACTCAGGATCCTAGGATCCCAAGCCGGCACCCTAACCGCTAAGCCAACACCAGGTATTGGGAAGGAGAGGCGTACAATAAATTGATTGATCAATTGCATAATTTAAATCAATAAATAATAATCGCAAAATAATTTCTTAATCAATAGGCTAAGAGCATACCTCAACCACCAGTGTTTCATTTGAAGCTGCAATTTTTTTCAAAAAAAACAATAAGTTTTTGAAATTAAAGAAGTCATTAATCGAAAAAATTAATAAAACGATTAATTGACGAATCAATAAATCAAAAAGATCCTTCGTAGCCACATCTCTTGGTCACTGTCATGTCCTAATATCAGCTTCCTAGCTCAAAAGGTGCCTTCAGGAGATATTGCCCAGATGAGAAAGAAAATAAATAAATGATTAATAACAAAAATAAATAAATAATAATCGTAAAATAATTAAACTATTAATCAATTGGGTAATAGAATATCTAAACCGCCACCATTTCATTCGAATCGAACTTTCAAAAAAATTAAGCAGGTCATTAGTCAAATAATTAAATGCTATAATTAAAAGATAAATTGATTAATCAATAAATCAAAAATAGCCTTTAAAGCCAAATCACTTGGTTATTGTTGTGTCCAAATATCAGCTTCCCAACTCAAAAGTTGCCTGAGATGTTGCCCAGATGAGAAAGAAAATTAAAAAGTACTTAATTAATCGATAATAATTAAATAACTCCTCAATTTATTGATTTATTCAAAAAAACAAAAAATACATTATTTGACAAAGGACTTGGCTCACTATTGTGCCGAAATTTCAGCTTCCTGGCTCAAAGGATGGCTGAGATATCACCCGGACTAACAAGAAATAAAGAAAAAGAAAAAAAGAAAACAAAGAACCAGAGTGAAAACTGAGTACTCCCTTTCACCGCGCGTCATCGCCAGGCTCCCTTCAGTGCCCGGCAATGACGTCATGTAGCACCTGGACATGGAATATGAAAGGAGCGGTGTACAATTAGTTTGTAACTAGCCGAAACCCGTGGAACATCCACGGAAGGGAGGATGTGGTGTATGGATAGAGTGTACCATTATGGATGGCATAGGGGATTTGCTTGTCCGAGTAAGAGTTAGGAAGAAAGATGAGAATGAAGAGTGCGTATATGAACGATCGCCGACACCAGCACAAATGCATGCTCTGGATTGTCCACTCTGGACGGCTTGCTTTCGCCTTCGCCTGTCCAATCAGCGGACGGCTTGCATCTCCTTCGCCCAGCAGACGCCAATACGATGGCGTCGTAAGATGGCGTCGTATCGGCAGTTAATCGGATGCTTTTGGGCCCCAACGTCGGCTAATTCAGATTTTTCGAGTATGGCTGTACGTGATAAACAAAGAGCGCGGTTCGTAGATCGTAAACCCATTAGTGCCGTGGGCATCCGGTCACTGGGTGCGGCGTAAAAGGGATAACAAAGTCGAGTCCTTACGCTATTATTATATAGATGGTATCCGTCTGTGGTCAAACACAGGTTAAAATTGCTGTTAAAAAAGGATTATGTGGACATTTAGTAAGTTGCATCGATGTCGGTCATGTACTAGAAATGGAGATGACACTGGACAGCAATCTTGTTTGGCACCTTTGCCATCATGTGGCATTAGAGCAGTCAGTTCAACAAATTTCTAATGGGAGGAAAACCTAATTACATGGCGATTGTCATCTTCACAGTGAAAACCTTGATCCTGGACACGAGATTGCTGGAGATGAGGTCCCAAGAAGCTGAGATGTTCCACACATGGAGATTCCACAATGCTGTGTAGTTACGATTTATTTCACCACATGGGGGATTCAGCATGCATGCACAGTTCCAAGAGGAACTTGACTATGCTGGAAGATGATATCCCAGTTCAAAATGCATAGCAACTCACTCTAATGAATAATGGAGGTGGGTGCAGAGGAAACTATCAAGGAAAAAACAAACAAACAAACAAAAAAAAAACACAGAAAAAGCCGATCAGCATGCTTAATGTAGACGGTAATGGTTCCAACGGCTATTGTAACATGTGAAAACTGGGAAAAGGACCGAGGACGAACAGAAGAGTTGGGAATAGCGTGTGGTGAGAGCATCAGGAGGCAAGAGTCAGGCTGGTTTCACAGGCTGGACAGATGCGCCAATGGCGCTTTGCTGCAGGCCATCCTTCAGACTCTCTCTTTCTTACACACACACACACACACACACACACACACACACACACACACACACACACACACACACACACACACACACACACACACACACCACGCATTAGGACAAACGCTCTTGTAGGGCTGAATTAGCACATGTGGAATTTAGGCTGGGCCAAATCGGAGGTGATTTTCCTAATTCAATGTAATTTACCTAAAAGTTGTGAGTGAGTATCAGGAACAAAATCATGAAAAAAAAATTCAAAAATATTGACGTTTTACGGTCAGACAGCCCGTTACCATAGCAACAGTTACAGACGACTCAAAAAATGCCTATATTGACGATTTCTCAAGCTGTGTTTGACCCCCAGAGTTGATTCTGGTACCAAAAGATGCAGAATTGAAAGCCAAGGATGATTGGATAGCTTAACAATGTCTGACACAATTCAATACCACTTTTATCCAAAAAACTGATTTTTGTCTGAAATTTCAAGCATATTTATGGGAAAAAATTGAAAATTTTGCTTTTTAATCATAGGATAACCATTAATCAGATTAAATTTACTTTAAATTGTCTTTTACAACCTTGTATTGTCCAGTTTTTATAACTGTTATAACGTTGTTTAAATTTGGCCATCTTCATTTCAATAAAAAAAAGTTAACAAAAGCAGCTTACAATCATTAATTTTAATGCCTGCTTTCGGTTGTTACTGTAACCATTCATCAGGGCGTTCAAGGCGCTCTTGCACACATCAAGGATAGGCGCTCTTGTCTTCGATACAACGGCAGTGAACTCTGGGGTCAAGAGTGGAGTCATAGTAAGACTGGAGACTGAGTTTGGCAGGAGTCTTCTGCAACTGGCGTGTCGGCACCACATCCACGAATTGGTTGGAGGGGCGTCTTGCTCAATAGTGTATGGCCCCACCACAGGACCTAATGAACAGCTGTTCAAGCGACTGCTCAACACTTGGAGTGAATTGGACCAGGGCAACTACACATTGGTCAAGGTGTCTGCTCAACAGAGAGAGCTGGCTGGCCATGTACATGCCACCATCACCTTCCTTCAGACGTGGATGGACAATAGCACAAAGGAGACTTCGACACGACTACCTGGAGCTGGCACACCTCACACTGCTGTTTCTTGGAGGGACTGTCCCCGATGGTATGAGGACCATCACTATCAAAGCTCCTGGGGCATTCCACCACGCCCGTTGGATGAGCAAGACTTTATACACTATAAAGGTGGCACTCTTCCGTCGGCAGCTGGGAGATATCTACACACCCGAAGAGCTGGAAGACAACCAGTCTCGCTGCATTCATGTCAGTCTTCTACACTAAAGCGTGGTTGACATGTACCAGTGCTGCAGATGCACCATCTAACGACATGTACCTGATGAAGAACCTCCTCAAGGCTGAGGCCAGTATCGCAAAGAATCCAACAAAGTGGCCTGCCAAATTTCTGTCCTTTGTGACTGTGGCCCGAGAGAAGCTACAAAACCATTTGTGGTACCTCTCAGAGAGATTGGTCTCTTTGGCACTCTTCTCGGACAGAACGTCATCTGACAAGCAGACTATGAGAAGGGCTATGCTCAGGTACCATGGGACTGCACATAACATGATACAGGAGATGCCAGCCTCACAGCAATTGGGGAGTAAAGCCCTCAAAGACTTTGTTGGTTACGACTCTTGGAGCATGTTTGAACTCTTGGGTATTGACTCCAGTTTTGTCAAGCTCCCCGTTGCACAGTGGCCCACCTCAGACAGCTATCGTCATGGCAAGGAAGTTGTGGCCAAACTCCCAGTTGTCAATGACGCAGCAGAGCGGACACTTGGACTCGCCACAGATTTGAACACTAACAAGGCCCCCAAATCTGAGGCGCAGCTCCAGGCTCTATACAGGGTTGTGAATGGCGTCAGGGAGAAGCTGCATGGACTGGCAACATCCACTGAGGTTGTGACTAAGAAGTCATTGGCCTCCATCTATCTATAATTCCAGTAATCTCTGTGTGTGTGTGTGTGTGTGTGTGTATGTGTGTGTGTATGTCTGTGTGTTTGTCTGTGACAGCTGTTTCTCGACAACCACGGGTCCGATATACTTGAAACTTGCCAGGTATATTGCTGGGGACCCGAGGATGTGCCTTTTCAACGTTTCATATTAATCGGACAAGTAGTTACCGAGCCATGTCCAAAAAACGATTCAACCAATTCAACCAATCAGAGAGCAGCGAGTTATCACGTGTGCCGAACGTGGCGAACAGACTCTGCCTCGGACGGCACATTTGAGAGCGTATTCATTTATTTCACGTTGGCAAACTATGTTGCCGCTATGTTGGCGTTAAACTATGTTTTAAAACTAATTAAAACTAATTTGCGATTCTTTCGCTTTCCTGCGCGTTTGTGCACGCTATGGCGATTTCTTTACCAAACTCCACAAGCCGTTCGCTTTGGACCAAACCATTTCATGTGAATAGAGGGGGGGGGATTGTCACCGTACTCGCAAGCCGTTCGCTTTGGACCAAACCATTTCATGTAAATAGAGGGGGGGGGATATAATTTTAGATATAGATATAGTACGGGCATGCCCTAGTTGATTACAATTGGGACTAGGTTTTTTATTTTGTTATCAATGTTCAATGTCAGACCTTAAATTTGAGACAAAAAAGCTTAATCAATGACAAAAGTTAATTTAAAGTACATTTAATTTGACTATAGCTCTGATTAATGATTATCCTATGATTAAAAAGCAAAATTTTCATTTTTTTTTTCAAACAAATGCCTTAAATTTGAGATAAAAATGAGTTTTTGGGATAAAAGTTGTATTGAATTGTGTCACAGACATTGTTAAGCTATCCAATCATCCTTGGCTTTCAATTCTGAATCTTTTGGTACCAGAATCAACTCTGGGGGTCACACACAGCCTGAGAAATCATCGATTTTAAGAATTTTTTGAGTCGTCTGTAACGGTTGCTATGGTAACGGGCTGTTTTACCGTAAGACGTCAATATTTTTGAAAACAAATTTCATGGTTTTGTTTCTGTTACCCAGCCACAACTTTTAGGTAAATTACAACCTTGTAGTATGAAAAATTGAAAATCACCCCTGATTTGGCCCAGCCTATCAATGTGGATGCACCCCATCCCTCCAATGTTGTGGGGGGGGGGGGGGAGGGGGGGAGGGGTTGAAACGAAGGGACAAACTCTATAACCTGAACAGGCTGAGATTTTCTGCCATTTTTCTCCCTCTCCAAAATAAAGTAGAGCAACGACATTTAGTCAGCTGCAATAGCCCTGGTATATTCATGTGGGTGACTCTCGACAACGCCCCACCCATGCGCGATTGGAGTGGTTATGAACAAAACTTCATGGGATCCCGCCCAGTCTCATGCAGCCTCGAAGATGTTACGTAAACATGTCTTCATGACACTACAAAATGATCATCATTGAACATTAGTCTTATTGTCCCCTGTCACACCACAGAGCGAAAGGGGGACTATGGTTTTTCCCCTCCGTCCGTGCGAGTGTGCGTGAGTAAGCGAAGGACCGAATTCTAATTTAGTGTGTGGGTTGCGGCATATGGAAGTTGCGGCATATGGAAGAACGCTATTGAAAATTAGGTCGCCACGTCAAAATCCAAGATGGCCGCCGCCATGTATGTCTGAACCGTGAGCGGAATATCTTGAAAAAATAAGCGAAGTACCAACGTCTAATCTGGTGTGTGGGTGTATCTAGGCATAAGGAAGAACGATATCGAAGATGGCCGCCACCATATATATATATATATATATCTGAACCTTGTGAGCACAATATCTTGAAAAATAAACGAACTACTAACTTCTAATCTGGTGTGTGGGTGTATCTACGCATAAGAATATGAATGAATTGAAGGAGCTGGGGCTCCCACGTCGATCGGAAGAATGGACGTGACAAAAAGCTGGAATTCATCCGAGTTGCTTTAATCAAACCAAACACTCAGGCACTCTGAAAAGCCCGTTTATCGGGCAGCAATATATATACATATTATCCCGGAGCGTTTGCCCAGGAAAGGCAAGAGGGGGCATTGCCCGGGCGTCCCGACCGAGGCCTGGCAAGTTGAGCGCGGGCCTGCCCGGGCGTCCTGGACGAGCCCGGCATGGTGATCGCTCCGCGTCCTTGATAGGTGCAAGGCGATTGTGAAAACCCAGCGGTAGCCGCTACAGAATGATCGTTTTAAGGCCATTTTTCCCCGCTAGAGCGGGGGTTAGCCTTGCGGGCCCCGTGACAATCATGGTTCCCTGTTTGAGGCAATGTTTTTTATGGCCGGATGCCCTTCCTGTATCTACGCATAAGGAAGAACGCTATTGAAAATTGGGTCGCCACGTCAAAATCCAAGATGGCCGCCTTGGATCTTCCACTTTGTCAACTCATCACTTCACTGACGGGGGACCTCGGCATAATGCTTGTTCCACCTTACAATGCCAAGAGTGTTTCCCAAGCAATATTTTTATTATGACTTCAAATTGGTCTAATACCAAAGATTTACGGATAAAGTATAGAAATGCCAGCCCATAGAAACCCCATCCCATGCCACCCCCTTGTGGGGCCATCCAACTCAGCTTAGACATTCAATAAATTCAGAAGATGTAATTTAACAATCCCACTATCCAAATCAAAAACAACAAAGTAACATCCCCATATTGGCCTCTCAAAGTCTCTTGGCACATTCTGGGAATTTATCTATCCACTTCCTTTATGACGAGTACCTGCTACAAATCTCAGGCAGTTTCCTCACAGTACCTTGCTACGAACAGCTTTACAACCTCTAAATTGTTAAACTCAGATTTGTATTCCATCTGGAAGTGGGAAAGATAACCTGGCTCCTTCAACTATTAAATTAAAGATGTAGACCCTCATCTTTGGCAAGATCAACACCGATGGTACTCTATTTCACATGTCACAGAATCAACTCAACCCAATGTTTTTCAACAGGGGAACGGAAAACCCTTGGTGAAAGGGTGGGGGGTTTGGTTCCCTGCATTACTGGGGGTCCGCTAAGAAAGTTCAACATGTTAATTTTTTTACTGCATACAAAGTCGAGGTTTGTGGAAGAGCCACGACACTAACAGAATGGATAGTTGGATTGTTTCACCACAGTTTTTTTTCCGCTTCTTGCTTAAAATCCAACACACCATGAGTGTCTTGACCACCCAAGCCTGGGGAATTTACGATCAAGGGCTGGTGGGTTGAAGAAGACCACTCATTTTGCATCTTCCGATGCATTGGGCTGCAGAAGGAGTTTCCTCGGCTAGGGGACACAATCCTGAACGGGTCGCCACTCCGACGCAGGATACTCAAATGGCTCACTCTTCCCAGTAAGCTGGTACTCATTTCGCCGACCTCAGAAGGATGACAGGCTGAGTCAACACACTTGGTGTTATTTAATGGCATGACAGAGGCTCAAACTCAAGACACTAAGATCTTAAGCCAGCCACCTTAACCGTTAGGCCAACACCATGCTTATTGGTCGGTCAATTCTCAAAATTCAAATGGTGCTAGGCATAGAGGGCCATACAAATCATAAAGGGGAATATAGGTTTCCTCATGTTATTACCTTAAATAAGTGTTTAACAGTCAGCCTTGCGAAACCCATTTTCAACCTCAAGATGAGAAACGAACCACTCCTCCCCCACCCGAAAATAAATAAATAAATCACAGAAGACAAGGACTCACTGCAGAGGAAGCACCTCCGGTGGTAGAAACTCCCCTCACACTGCACTTCCTCTGCATGGTAAACCTTCTCATTGCAGACACCACAAGGATTTCCACCACCCCACATGCTGCTCGATAATCTTGTAGCCCGTTTCCTGGTGGGTATTTGGTCGTTACATTTTAAAATGCATTCATTTTGACCTTTGCATGAATGGAAAGTGGAATAAGATGAAATTATGTTTATATATAAATAAATAAAAAAACCACCTTTAGAGGCCATTTTTCCCCGCAAGCGGGGGTTGGCCTTTTTCGGGAACCGTGGTAGTTGTTGTTTTTCGGTCCCCTTTTTGAAGCAATGTTTTACGGCCGGATGCCCTTCCTGACGCCAACCCTTTTTGCCGCCTTTAACGACAAGCAGGGAATTACCAGTGAACTGGTACTCAATTTTATATATATTATATATGTTTATATATGATGTTAATTAATTAATTATATATATTATAATTAATTATATATGATGCAAATTTTGACCTTAGATTCATCCCTTTTTCCAATCCACAAATAGTAAGAGTTGAGAAAATCATATTCAAAATGAAGGCATGACCAACTTTACAGGAAGCAAAGGCCAGGCCTTTATAAAATCCAATAAATGTTCTTTGTGGTGATTTAAAAAAAAAACAAAAAAAACACCTTTAGAGGCCATTTTTTCCCCGCAAAGCGGGGGTTGGCCTTTTTCGGGAACCGTGGTTGTTGTTGTCTTTCGGTCCCCTATTTGAAGCAATGTTTTACGGCCGGATGCCCTTCCTGACGCCAACCCTTTTTGCCGCCTTTAACGACAAACAGGGAATTACCAGTGAACTGGTACTCAATTAGCCGACCTCGGAAGGATGACAGGCTGAGTCAACCCCCCTGGCGTTAATTCAGCGATCGACCGGGATTCGAACCCAGGATCCTTGGATCCTAAGCCGGCACCCTAGCCGCTAGCCCAACACCAGGGATACATATGTATTATCAATGTATTATCGAATCAAAATAAATATGTATTATCAATACATATCAATACATTCCCTGTTTGTCGTTAAAGGCGGCAAAAAGGGTTGGCGTCAGGAAGGGCATCCGGCCGTAAAACATTGCTTCAAAAAGGGGACCAAAAAACAACAACAACCACGGTTCCCGAAAAAGGCCAACCCCTGCTTGCGGGGAAAAATGGCCTCTAAAGGTGGTTATATATATATATATATATAATACATGGTACACCAATATCGCAGCATTCAGAAAACACAAGCAGAGAGATAAAAGGCACAAGTCAAGACATGTTCGTTCACATCGTATGCATATTGGACCGAGAACAAATGAAATGGTTGGGGCCCACAGCGTGCATCATTTATTGAAGTTACTACACCGACAGTACTACGATTGCAATTTAGAGCAGGAATTTGTTCAGGGGACAGCGATACTTCATCGACTGGACGGTACACCATATCTGAAAAGCACCGATGTGACAGTGGTAGTTGGGCCGATAAACAAACAAACTAGAAAAAGGTACAGGTATGTGTGCTACTTTTCTTTTACATGGTCTCGTCTGAGCTTCACACAATCTTGTAGAAATAAAGTACACCAACAGTGGCCTATAAAAGTATTCAAACCCTCCAAAGTTCACATTTTGACGCCACTTGAGAAGCAAAAAGCAGGGTTGGGGATTTGGTAGTGTACGTGCGTATTTGTGGCGTGCACGTCTGAATTTAAAAAATTCATTTTCTCGGCAATCGGTGGTCCGATTGATATGAAAATTTTACCATAGGAGCGCCTTCGCCTGTAGAATTATATTCATAATTATGACGTCATAGGTCACGTGGTATGGACGCCATCTTGGAAAAACGTTACACCTCTATATCTCCCAAACCACTCAATGGAAATAGTTGAAAATGCTCTTTGTCAAGTACTCCCCATGGGGAATAAGATATGACAATCGGTGCCTTCATTATGACGTCATAATGACGTCATAATTCGACAAGTACAATGCTTGATCTGATCAGTATGAAAAGTTTTTTTTTCCTCTGCAACTGTTACACTACTCACAATAAGTTAGGGATATTGTGGGAGTGACTATTTTTTTTAATAGGGGTAAGGCCATTAGGGTATTGAAATCAAGAATGCTGTGTTTTTTCACTCATTAATAACCATAGAATTAGGACCAACAACTTTTTTCAACATAATTAATACACAAAATCAACCACACCGAAGAACCTGCCAATATCCCCAACTTATTGCGAGTAGTGTAGTCCGATGGACACAAAATTTGGACCATAGGAGTGACACCTCCTGTATAATTTTTAAAAATGATTATCATGATGTCATAGGTCACGTGCTGCAGGCGCCATCTTTGAAAGTCGAAAAATGTTGCACCTCCATATCTCCAAAACCACCCCATGGAAAAAATAGAAATGTGGCTCATTGTCAAGTACTCCCCCTTGGGGAATAACATATGTTAATGATGCCACATCTGATGACATGACATGATGACATGATGACATGACGCTGACAGGGACAGGGACAATGCTTCGTCTGATCCGTTTGAAATTGCTTCAGGGTGATCTATGCAACAATTATATTAGAGATTATAAATTTATGATGTAATCGCTCACGTGGTCTGGCAGCCATATTGGATCAAAAAAAAACAAAACAAAAAAACAGAAGGGTTGGCTCACACCAAGTTGACAGAACAGGGTAAGTATTCCATGAACGCCATCTAGTTTCATGATGCTTTCAAAACAAACTTAAGTGTCTTCACAAGGTACTCTAAAGTTGTAAAGCTAAAATATGCAGATAAAATATGAACAAGTTAGATTAACAGAGAATTCTCAATGATTCTCAATTACATAAGTATTCAAACCCTTTGCCTAATTAAACCCAAATCACTTCAGGGGGAAATTATTTGTTTAGAAGGTTATAAAACAAGTGTAATAGGTTTCACCAGTGTGTAATCAGTGGTTTAACTTAAAAATTAAGCTCCCCCACTTATCGGAGTTTTAAGGTACAATTCACTTGGTCAACCAACAAGGCAAACATGAAGACCAAGGAGGTTCTCAAAGAAGTCAGACATAGTGGTGGCGAAGTACCGTTCATGAGAGGGTTGTAAGAAGATTTGTGTCACTCATTATCCCATTGAGTACGGTGAAATCCATCATTAAGAAGTGGAAAACGCATCATACCACCCATATCAGGTCGCCTATCCAAACTCAGCAGCCAGGCAAGCAGGAAACTGGTTCGGGATGTCACTGTAAATTCAACAATGACCAAAATATCCAGAAGGCTCTATGTCCAAGATGGGGTCATTGTTCATCAATCAACAATATCCCGTTCCATTCACAAAGCTGGCCTCTATGGATAGGTGGCAAGAAAGAAGCCATTGCTGAAAAGATGCATCTAAAAGCTCATATGGAGTTTGTGAAAAAGCATTTTCATGACACTGCAGGCATGGAGAAAAGTTATGGTCAGACGAGACAAAATTGAACTTTTTGGTCTAAACTCAAAACCATACATCTTGCGCAAGCCTAACATTGCACATCACCCAATCAACACCATCCCTACTGTAAAACATGGTGGTGGCAGCATCATGTTATGGTGCTGCTTTTCATCAGCAGGGACTGGTAAGCTTGTCAGGATAGAAGTGACAATGGATGGTGCAAAGCACAGGAGAATCTTGATGGAAACCTGCTTGAGTCAGCCATGAATCTGAAACTGGGTAGGAGATTCACATTTCAGCAGGACAATGATCCAAAGCACAAAGATGAAGCCACACTGGAGTGGCTGAATAAGAAGGAAATAAATGTTTGTTGTTGCCCAAAGTCCTAACCTCAACCCTATTGTACATTTTATGGTGAGACTTGAAGATTGCAGTCCATTGGATCGATGATCCCCATCAAACGTGGCAGAACTAGAGCAATTTTCACGTGAAGAATGACAACGATTCCACCATCTCGGTGTGCAAAGCTGATAGAGCCGAGAGACGGACCCAAAAATACCTTTGCAACCAGTGAATTTTGATTAGTACACGTTTTTTGCAGGTATTCTTAACATGTAACCTCCTTCAACTATCAGTGTTTAGTTTGATCTCTTCAGTTATGAAAAAATAAAATAAAAATATTCACTTGGAAAACTAATTTATACATAATCCAAAATTCATGTAAATGTGGCATTATTGGTAGGGGGTGAATATTTTTACAGGCCACTATATATATAGGCAGCAGAAACATTTGGAGGTTAAAAAAAGAAGAAAAAAAAAAAAAAAAAAAAAAAAGGGAAAGTGGTGGGATATCATGGAAGAAAAAAAAAAAAAAGATTTAAAAATAAAAAGGAGCAGACAAAGCAAGATAAAAAAGCTAATTGTCTGCCCAGTACCCAACAGTACACCACATAGCTCCAAACCACATTCTTCCACAATAAACCTAAACAATGAATATTCCTTACAATTCCACTTAGATTTCTCAATTGAAGAAGCACCACAGTTTTTTTGTTTTTTTTTAAACACTTGGTTTTACCTCGAGCTTTCCTCATCCAGATCAGGTATTTTACAAAAAGGAACTCAACACATGAAAACACTGACACGTCATTCCAAACAATCCAACAATGCAGTTCCCTAAACTGTTTGAGTGCTGTTGGCCACAATCATGGCCCGCATCATTGTTCAACAATCTCTATGGTTTTGGCTTGTTCATATTGTAAACAATTATTGTATGTATAAAAAACCACCGTTTAGAGGCCATTTTTCCCCGCAAAGCGGGGGTTGGCCTTTTCGGGGACCGTGGTAGTTGTTGTTTTTTGGTCCCCTTTTTGAAGCAATGTTTTACGGCCGGATGCCCTTCCTGACGCCAACCCTTTTTGCCGCCTTCAACGACAAACAGGGAATTACCAGTGAACTGGTACTCAATTAGTCGACCTCAGAAGGATGACAGGCTGAGTCAACCCCCCTGGCATTAATTCGGCGATCGACCGAGATTCGAACCCAGGATCCTAGGATCCTAAGTAAACAATTATTGTATGTATATTGTATATATATTGTTGTTTAGCCTGGTGTTGGCATAGCTGTTAGGGTGCTGGCTTGGGATCCTAGGATCCTGGGTTTGAATCCAGGTCAATCGCTGCATTAACACCAGGGGGGTTGCCACAACCCGTCATCCTTCTGAGGTCGGCAAATTGAGTACCAGTTTACTGGTAATTCCCTGTGTCGCAAGAGGCAACTAACAGGGTTGGCAGCAGGAAGGGCATCCGGCCGAAAAACATCGCTTCAAAAAGCGGACCAAGGTGCCTGCAAAAAGGCAAACCCCTGCTCTGTGGAGAAAAACGGCATCTAAAGGTGGTTCATATTATACAGGTTCATATGTACAGGTATATATATATATATATATACATATATATATATATATACATATGAAAACTTCCTTCAACGCGACTTCCTCGAACACGGTTTCCAATTTGTGCGTTTAATTAATGCGTCAAAACCTCCCCAACACGAGGGTGTGTTTCGCATTTACACGATCGTGGCTGGTTTTACCAAAGATTTATATTATTCTTATTCCTTGTTACTGTGCTGTACTTCACCCTTGTACACAAAGCAGGTGTTCTTAGGCTAAATACAAGGCTAAAATGACTCCTTGTGTGGACAAGGGTCAATTAATAATTAATTTATACATACGATACAAGTTGCCACCTGCCGTCATCGGCGATCACAGTTCGATTTTACATTCTGGATTAATTGCGACAAAAACGGCCGGCGCTTCCCCAAAGATTTTATTCTTTCCTTATTCCTTATTACCTTGCTTAATTACCATTTCATTTATATACACGCGTGGCACGACCTGGCACCTGTCGCCATCCCCGAACCTGCAACCATCAAGTGAACTTACGTCGATCATTATGACTCTCAAAAGACCCAATCTGAACCAACCAGACGAGGAAAAACAATGACAATGGAGGTCAAACTTGATATCCTGAATAACTTATCAGTTTCTGCTTCATCTTTGGCCAGGCAATATGGCGTGAATGAATCGACTATTAGGATGGTATGGAAATCCCTACACAGAACTTCACAGCGAATTAAAACAGAAGGCAAAGCAAGTGCCCATAACAATTCTTTAGGCCTACTTCAACAGCTACCAGAATCACTTCAACCCCTTCCCACCAGCACTTAACACGATCCACCAGCAAATCACCCAAACCTCCAACCACCTCACAATAAGGAGAGTTATTTGTAATACAGTACTATTATGATACTAACACTTATTTCAATGTATATTTAATAATGCTACACCATTCCATACAATGACATGTAAAAAAACAAAATAAGCAAGAAAGGCTGTTTTAGGGTCAGTTTTTTGGGAGCCTGGAACATATCCCCAATTTCCCCATACGCTTAATGACTCCTCCAATAGGATGTTATCCCAGAACGTATTCCCGCGTTGGAGGAAGTTTTACTGTGTGTGGTGTGTGTGTGTGTGTGTGTGTGTGTGTGTGTGTGTGTGTGTGTGTGTGTGTGTGTGTGTGTGTGTGTGTGTGTGTGTGTGTGTGTGTATAGTATATTTGTTCATATTCATACAAATATTGGCTTGTTCATACTTAAGTGGGTTATACGATTTGCCCGAGGCTCCTCATTTGTAAGCATGGGAACTACGAGAAGCAGTTTCATTAATAGTATTTAAAAACTAAAAACTTCCAAGTTCTGCTCGGTCCCACAGTCCTGCAAACAGGACGGCCAAACTCAAGGAAATGAAGTCAGTGATCAAAATTCTCCAATCATTTCCATAACGAAGAGACCGTTACAAAGACATTACAAAAACATTGCCAAAAGACAAAGACATTGCTAAACATTTTAAAAGGTAGTTTTTTGTAAAATAAATCAACCAATCAAATGCGACCAAGGCGTCCAGAGCGAATGCCTGCTTACGAGTGAACTTGCTAAACAAAGTTCATTTATTATACAAGAGCAATAACCCTCGAGTGGTGCGAAAAGCGCACGAGCTGAAAGTTGGCCGCGGCACGCCCTTGTTTATCTCGCGCTATTCGAACAAGGAGACTTACACGTTACACCCAGGAAGGAACATCAAGTGGAGGTCCAGGTTTAAACCTTAAGGGCGCGTTATCGGGAAAGGATAGGGGGGTTTGTGAGTACACGGAGGGCCCGAGCGGGTTTACCTTGTTTCGATCCTTAACCTGCGGCAGCCTCGCACAGGGAACGGGAAGTGCGCACGTTGAACCGCGCGCCGTGCGTTATAGCCATAGCCGCTCGAGCGCCCACGTCACAGTTCGTGGGCGGAGCCACTGCCGAAACGGTTTATCACGTGGTGCGCCAGTTATCGTTCAAAAGCAAAGCCAAAAAAGGACAAACTTACACGACCAGTTTGGTGACGACATATTTCCCCGATTCAAATCCACGTACATGTTCTTTGAGTACAATCGACGTGCAGTTTTTTAAATGATTCATTGATTGAAACAAACAAACGTTGAAGGATTTTATAATTTGAACAGAGTAGTCAAGTCAAGCCAGCATTTTCAAAATGAGGTCAGGATGGAGTTTGGGGGAAGGAGGGCTCGAATTTTAACATATTGTATGTTTGTGGGTCTGGTTGTGTGGAAGGACAATTTGTCCTCCAGCCTCCACTCAAAACATTCCAAATATTCCTTTTTCCATGAAATATTTTACGAAGTACGGATAGTATACTCGAGTTATATTAATGTAGTTTATCCCGTTAAAGCGAAACACGTGAGTATAAATTAAACATAAAAAATTTAAAAAAGACAATAATGATGACGTTAAAGCGCGGCGTTACGCGCGCTGCTTGTGAGCAAGGAGGAAGCGGACAAGCGGTAACATATGAACGTCTTTATTGTAAGACTACACTGTAACACTGAACTCTTCCGGGCTGGTCGCCCGGTGTATATCCTGAGGCCACGCCTACCCCTCGGGCGTGGCCACCGCCCACTTGGTGCGTGGAATGATGTCACCACGCCAGTGGGCTTTTGTGTCCGCCACACGCGCCCCCCCAGAATTCCCGCGCACCTGGAGGGCCAGTTTGCGGGGCAGACGAATGACCCGGCCGAAGCGCCCCCTGGCGATCGGCGGCGTCTGGGGTGCAGGGATACCAGGTGGGATGCCCCTGGCTGCCCCTGGGATGGGTGCAGGACCGGGGGGCGCCGTGGCGGCGGGGCTGGGCGGTGCCGGGGGTCCGCCCGCAGGAGGGCGGCCCCGACGTGGGGGTCGGGCCACTGGCGGTGGATGGTCCACATCGAGGTGGGCCGGCTTGAGGCGGTCTACCGAAACGCGGTCAGGAGTACCGCCGATGTCCAGGGTGAAGTGCTTCGCCCCGGTCTCCAGCACGCGGAAAGGCCCGTCGTACGGGGGCCGCAGTGGTGTCCGATGGGCATCGTGGCGGACGAAGACGTACTCCGCCGTGCGAAGCCCCGGGGCGACGTGCGTCGGTGGGTGCCCGTGGCATGCCGTTGGCACCGGGGCGAACCTCTGGGCGGTCTCTTGCAGAGCGGAGCGCTGCTGTGCCGCGGACCATGGTGCCGTGGAGTCGGGGAGGAACTCGCCCGGCACCCGCAGCGGTTGCCCGAAGACCAACTCCGCCGCGGATGCGCGCAGGTCCTCCTTGGGCGCCGTCCGGAGGCCCAGCAGGACCCAGGGGAGCCTGTCGACCCAGCCGCCGTCGCGGAGGGTGGCCCGGAGCGCGGCCTTCAATGAGCGGTGAAATCGCTCACACAGGCCGTTAGCCTGGGGGTGGTAGGCCGTGGTTCGGTGCAGCCGGACCCCGAGCCCCTGCGCAACCGCCCCCCAGAGCTCCGAGGTGAACTGGGGGCCGCGGTCGGATGAGATGTCTGAGGGGGCGCCGAACCGGGCGACCCAGGTGGCGATGAAAGCCTGCGCGACATCGGCCGCCGTTGTCGACGCCAAGGGCACGGCCTCCGGCCACCGGGTGGTGCGGTCCACCATGGTGAGGACGTGGGTGAAACCCCGCGAGGGGGGCAGAGGTCCCACCAGGTCCACGTGGACGTGGTCAAACCGGCGTTCCGGCACCGTGAACGGGGCCAACGGGGCCTGGGTGTGCCGGTGCACCTTGGCGCGCTGGCACGCGAGGCATGTCCTGGCCCAGCCGCGGACGGCCTTCCGGAGGCCATGCCAGACGAACTTGTCGGCGATCAGCCTTTGGGAGGCCCTCGCGCCCGGGTGGGACAGGCCGTGGATGGCGTCAAACACCTGGCGCTGCCAGCCCGCGGGCACAATGGGGCGAGGACGCCCGAGGGAGACGTCGCACAAGAGGGCCGCGCCCGCGCCGTCGAACGGCACCTCGGTGACGCGGAGGCCCGTGACGGCGGTCCGCAAGGCCTGGACGTCGGGGTCAGCGGCCTGGTCCGCTGCCATCCGGGCATAGTCGATGCCGAGGTGGACTGCGTGGGCGACGGCCCGGGAAAGGCAATCCGCCACCGGGTTGTCCTTCCCCGCGACGTGCTGGATGTCCGTCGTGTACTCGGACACGGCCGAGAGGTGACGCTGCTGCCGGGCCGACCACGGCTCGGTGACCTTGCCCATCGCGAAGATCAGCGGCTTGTGGTCGACGAAGGCAGTGAACGCCCGGCCCTCGAGCAGATGGCGGAAGTGCATGACCGCCAAGTGAAGTCCGAGCAACTCGCGGTCGAAGGTACTGTAACGGCGTTCGGGCGGGCGAAGCTGCCGGCTAAAGAACGCCAGCGGTTGCCAAGCTCCACGCACCCATTGCTCGTGCACCGCGCCCACCGCATAGTCCGAGGCATCGGTGGTGAGGGCGATCGGTGCATCGGGCGCCGGGTGCGCGAGCATGGTGGCGTTAACCAAGGCGAGCTTCGCGCCCGTGAACGCCGTGTCCATCTGCTCGGTCCAGGTAATGTCGCCTTTGCCCGGCTTACCTCGGAGAGCTTCGTGCAGGGGGCGCAGGAGCTGGGCGATACGGGGCAGGAACCGATGGTAAAAGTTCACCATGCCCAGGAACTCCTGCAGCCCTCTGATCGTGCGGGGGCGCGGAAACCCCTTCACCGCCTCCACCTTGGCCGGCAGGGGGACGGCTCCGTGCCTGGTGACACGGTGCCCCAGAAAATCGATTGTGGCGGCGCCGAACCGGCACTTTGCGGGGTTCACAATCAGGCCATGCTGGCCCAGGCGTTCGAAGAGCGTGCGGAGGTGGCGTAGGTGCTCTTCGCGGGACGCGCTGGCGACGAGGATATCGTCCAGGTAGACGTAGACAAAATCCAAGTCGCGCAGGACGCTGTCCATCAGTCGCTGGAACGCCTGAGCCGCATTCTTCAGACCGAAGGGCATGCGCAGGAACTCGAAGAGTCCAAATGGCGTGATGACCGCCGTCTTCGGGACGTCCTCCGGCCTGACGGGGACCTGATGGTAGCCGCGTATGAGGTCCACCTTCGAGAAGAAGGACCTGCCCGCCAAACGGGCGGAAAAGTCCTGAATGTGGGGGACGGGGTAGCGGTCGGGAGTCGTGGCGTCATTGAGACGGCGATAGTCCCCGCACGGTCGCCATCCCCCGCCGGGCTTCGGCACGATGTGCAGAGGCGACGCCCAAGCGCTCTCTGAGCGCCGAACGATGCCGAGTCGCTCCAGGGTAGTGAACTCCGCTTTTGCCACCGCCAGCTTCGTCGGCTCGAGGCGGCGTGCCCGGGCGTAGACCGGTGGCCCAACGGTGGGGATGTGATGGGCCACCCCGTGCTTGACGGCCCCCGCCGAGAAGGTGGGCCGCGTGAGGGCCGGGAAGCCGGCGAGGAGGCGGGTGAATGCGTCCGCTGCCGGAAGCGTACAGACCAACGTGGCCGGAACCGAATCGTTCGGCAAGCCGCTTGGCAAGCCGCTCGTTGAGCTGGGCAACGCACATGCGAGCGAGCTGAACGTCTCGGCCTGGACAAGCCGTCTGCGCTTGACGTCGACCAGGAGCCCATTAGCGCACAGGAAGTCCGCGCCAAGCAGTGCCATGGGCAAGTCGGCGGTGACGAACGTCCATCGGAAAACCTGCCCTCCAAACCGCAGAGAGAGGCAGCGTTTTCCGTACGTACGGATGGGCGTCCCGTTCGCGGCAAGCAGCGCGGGGCCCCCACCCACGGCGTGCTTGTCTGACGTGCCGGCGGGAATGACACTCACCTGTGCTCCCGTGTCGCACAGGTAACGGCGCCCGGAGAAGGTGTCCGTTATGAACAGCAGGCTGCTCGAACGGCCGGCGCTCATCGCCACAATTGAGCGCCGGCCCGGGCGTTTCCCGACCTGTTGAAGGAGCACGGCGGATGACACCGCCGAGCTTCGTGGCCGAACTTGGCGTGGAACCAGCACCAGGTGGTGGAGCTGGAGGAGCGCGGCTGGCTCCGCCAGGCCGGTGGAGTCGACGGGTTTCCCCGCGGTGGCGGTTTTCGCCGCGGCGGTGGGCGGGGCGTGGCGGCGTTCACGAGGTGCGTATCAGCATGCTGCTGAAACTCAGCGTGCTGTAGAAGATGATGCTGTGGAACAGCAGTGTCGAAGGCCGTGACGGCCAGGCCAACGCTCGCCCGCGTGTCCGAAGCGGCGAAGTACTTGTCCGCCTCGGCCGCCAATGCTCGGGGTTCCGTTAGCCCGGTCCCGGCCAACGCGAGGCGAACCTGCGCTGGAAGTTGGCGATGGAAAAGCGCCCGGAATAGCGAACCGGGGGCTTCGTCGCCCAACAGTGACAGCATATGGTCCATTCGGACCGACGGGCACGTCTCACCGAGCTCGGGGAGATCCAGGAGGCGGTCGGCCCGTGCGTCGTCCGTGAGGCTGAACGTGGCTAGGAGTAGCCGCTTGAGTGCCTCGTACTTGTGGCCGTCCGGTGGGTGGCGAAGGACGGACACAACTCGAGCGGCCGTGCCGGGCCCGAGGGAGGCGACGACATGGCAGTAGCGCAGGTCGTCGTTGGTGAGGCGCCGAAGCTGAAATTGGGCTTCGGCTTGAACGAACCAGACCTCGGCCTGGGCCTCCCAAAATTCGGGAAGTTTAATCGCCATTGACTTGTCGTTGGCCATTGCAATGGCGTCGTGTTCGGAAGGATCGCTACGGCAGATCCAACGTCGAGGGTCACCAGTAAAGCGCGGCGTTACGCGCGCTGCTTGTGAGCAAGGAGGAAGCGGACAAGCGGTAACATATGAACGTCTTTATTGTAAGACTACACTGTAACACTGAACTCTTCCGGGCTGGTCGCCCGGTGTATATCCTGAGGCCACGCCTACCCCTCGGGCGTGGCCACCGCCCACTTGGTGCGTGGAATGATGTCACCACGCCAGTGGGCTTTTGTGTCCGCCACAACGTCATGTAATAAGTGATTAAAACGTTGCATGAATGAGTTCATTTTGGAAAAATAAATCCTGGTTTAATAAACAGGATATGGTGGAAAGGTGGCACACTTACCTTTGAACTGTCTGCCTGGGATCGAATCCCGACCTCACTGCTAAACTGTCAGATTGGGTGCTTCACAGGTACGATGTTACATGACAAGGTGAACTGTCTCGGATGGACAGTAAGCCGAGTGTCCCGTCCGCTAGCATCCGTTTGTAGTTGTTGTTGATGGATGTTAAAGATGTTATTGTGTCTCACGAGGAGTAAGCGAGTTTTATTGTCGGGCACTGATTACAAATTTCTGCCCCAATCCCTTTCAGTTAAACATGTGCCCTGGCCACCAGGTTCGTGAAAGACGGAGGCGAAATTATTTCTGTTGAAAGTTTTTGAAAGGGTTTTGAAACTGCCAAAAAGGCGATTTGTTTTCCACTGTTCAGGTATATACTGCAATTCAATTTAAACAAGAAAAAGAGCAATCAGAGATTGCAAACCCTCGCCGGGATGTATTTTCAGTGGTTTTTAAGGCTTTTGTGTTAAAACAAATATGGCGGCCGAACCACGTGAACGATGACGTCATCATTATTTATTTTTTTAAAACTAATTTATTCCTAGATTATGCTCAAGAAATTCATCTTGATTGGAAGAAGTTTTGTACTTGTCGAATTATGACGTCATAATGGAGGCACCTATGACATCATCATTAACATATTTTATTCCCCATGGAGAGTTCTTTACAATGAGCCATGTATCAATTTTTTCTGTTTAGCGCTTTCGGAGATATAGAGGTGAAATTTTTTTCGGTTTTTCCAAGATGGCCGCCAAAACCACGCGACCGTTGACGTCATAAATATCATTTAAAAATTATACAGGTGGAGTTGCACCGATGGTGAAAATTTCCAGTCAATCGGACCAACGGTTGCAGAGAAAATAATATTTATTCTGTGCGGACAAACAAACAAACAGACAAACAGACAAATAGACAAACAGACAAACAGACAAACAGACTCAAATGCAATACCCTCTCCTCTGGCGAGGGTAATAAAATACAGATATTAAAGGGCATAAAAAAATTCTGGAAGTTTACCACCGTTGATGCAGTCTTTTACACCACCTTATCCAACACGTTTTATTAGTTCTTCGTGCCTGTTGTTTGTGTCTTTTATGAGGTCCTTAAAAACAGTAAGTTTCCTGTTTGGAATGATTTTCAATTTTGTTAGAATGCTGGGCAGACAGACAGACTAGAACAATTATCTCACTCCTCTCTGCGAATGCACAATCGGGACAAATTCAGAACCACAGTACTGCTAAACTACAGATTCGCTTCAGATTCATGTTCAAAATATAACATTGATTTGAAATGAAGTTGTTCCTCAATCATAAACTGACATTTGGAGACAAACAGACAGAAAGACAGAAGTGAAACTATTTTTGTTTAACCACGCGTTCCGCGTTTCCCTTGGCGTGTGCGGGGTAACTATAATGCTATAACCAAAAAAGACAGGATGGAAAACATTGAAAAGAAAAGGTTTCCGCATGATCTTGATTTATTGAATTGACACGTGATGTAAGTTTCATATTGCAGGCACTTAGTTGTTATTCTGATCATATAAAATGATTCGTCTGATCAAATACATTTCTTAGTCTGATCCTAAAAAGCAAGGGTAATCTCAGAATATCCATTTGCAGTTTCTTGATTCAATTGCAATCTGTGGTTAAACTTTCTTTCATTGTCGGCCGTTTCATACCAGGTACTTCACTGTAAGAGTAGTTTGGTAGAAGGAATAATATATTGTTACGGACCGCGGCTTGGATGTTATTTACCGAGCGGAGGTAACCGTGGCCGAACAGTTGTTCCCCCTTTCTTCCCGACTCACCCGATTCACCCAGACGTTGGCCAAATCGCGCTATGCCAAATCAATGATAGAAAGGACACGACGACTGGGAAAGATGAAACGACGCAGTACAGTTCTCAAGACCTCCGGAGGCGGGTATAATTACAGTGGTGGAGAAAAGGGGGTAGATTACAAGGCAGAGTGAGGTAAAGACACAGAAGAGATGGGCACTTAAATACAGTCTTATCTTTTCCCAGACAGACCACGGACAAACGGACAAGGTAGACTTACACAGGGATTGATGGCAGGGATGGACAGGTAGGTCGATGGCACAAGGTGCACCTTGGCTCGGGGACAGGATAAACACAGTCCAAAGATGCAGGGAGGTCTCACAGCGCTCGGAGGGGACGTCTTGCTTTCTCTCAGCTCGGCGCGCATCTGACGTCACCTCTCTCTCTACTGAGCATGCTCCACGGGGAGTGACACGCCCTCGGCTGGTTGGTTCCGCCCCAACTGGGGCCGGTCCGCCGCTTCCATTGGGTGCGGGGGTTACCGGGCTCCGCCCTTGACGAGGAGCCGACAGGGAGCCCCTGTTTGGTAACCCCGTCGAGCACATGTCCGATGGCGGCTCGTTGGGAAGGCCTGGTGCCCTCCCACCACTCCTACCAACCAAGCCGGATTGAGGACGCGCACTCCCTGCGCTCGTTGTTGTTGAAGAGAACTGTGAGGAAGAGCTGCGGGGAGGTATTGGGAGGTCCTAAACTTCCTAACGGTGCCATACAATCACATTCTGGTGCAACGAAGGGTCAGAATTAATGGAAACGAATCCTTAACTGACATAGACTAAGAATAACTAGCAAGATGTCCTATAGTTGTCTTACATGAGATGCGGTGGACCTGGATGCGACATTTAATGGGGGAAATAGGGGGAGGTCGGGTCTACAGTGTTGTTTACAGAAAATGGGACTAGGGAATGGGGGATTGGGGAGAGTTGGGAAGTATTGAGGAAATAGGGGAATATTTACAAGCGGATATGGATGGATGCAAATCCCATATCCGCAACAATATGATCACTTCATTGCTCTTGGGGCCACTTGGAAATTTAAATGGACACTAACTTTTAATTGGCAGGTTAAACTTGAATTGTGCTTCAAATAAAGCGATTTGGATGAATAAGAAATAAAACATTTGCTTGTTCATTTACGCTTCCATTCGGGAGTTCGGTTTCAAAGTACACAGTGTGCTAACATAAATGTTGGATAGCATTGAGACTTCCATTATATAGGCCAATGCACAGGTATTATGGCAGGTGTCTGAGGCATGGAAGGTGGCACACTGTTTGTACTAATCAACCAATCATAAATAATAAATCACTTTGACCAATTTAAATTATTGATATTTGCTTTTAATGATAAACTATCTTTGTGTCGTTGCCGATACTGAAATTCCTATAGTTTATAGTTTGATCCTAGTCAAGTCCAATTTGTATTATTCTCCAAGTCCAATTTTCGACAGTAAAGGCACCAACAAATCTGATATATTTCCATGCATTCTTGGCCTAAGCCTGTCTTGTTGGCTGAGCTTGTAGTTGCATCTGCAAAGTGACTTAAGTTAATCCATTCCAAACTCTCCGCAATGAAAGATGCCTCCTAAGTCTTTATGCTCAACTATCACCACGAGACAACTCAAATGACGCAATTTCAAAATATGAGGCAAGCATATGGATTGACCTACTGATTTTCACGTTTGTAAGTAATTATTTCACGAGTTGTAAATTGTAATACCAGGTTTAAATCCCATATTATGTGAGTCGATTTCTCAATTGTCTATTAATGTTGCTCGTAGGGTGGGCCAATACCCACACCCTACACTCTCAGCCTGTAAACAAAGAAACACACACACACACACACACACACACACACACACACACACACACACACACACTAGAAGGGCGTCCAAAGAAACAGTAAAGGTGACACATCTACTGTACATGGATGAGTTAAAGCTCTTCGCACCGAACGATGAAAAATTGGCAGTACAACTGAAAAGGTACTTCGACATTCAAATGGAATTTTGCCTCGATAAATGCGCCAACTACACATAAGTTGACATCAACAGACGTCAAACGTCAAGTTTCATCAGAATTGCATGTGTAGTTTCTGAGAAGAAAGCAAACACCGATTTTTTGGGGGGGAGGGGGGGGGGCAAACCCACGTAGACCCCTTAAGGTGCAGATTTTTTTAAATGCCGTGAACAAACTTCGGTACATCACGGGTGATGAAGGTTGTGGTGAAGTTTCATCGAAATATTGTGTGTAGTTTCAGAGTAAAAAGCAAATTCCTATTTTGGGGTCAAACCTGGATCCACTTTGACCCCCGGTAAACCCCCTTAGACCCAGATTTTTTTTTAAAGCCGTGAACAAACTTTAGTCAAAACACAACAAATATAATTTGTGTCAAATTTGATTTCAATCGCATCAGCGGTTTTGGAGAAGTTTCATGTGTTTACGGAATGACAGACTGACTGACGGACGACGCACCATGATGACGCACCAAAACACAACAAATATAATTTGTGCCAAATTTGGTTGCAATCACATCAGCGGTTTTGGAGAAGTTTCATGTGTTTACGGAATGACAGACTGACGGACGGATGAGGCACCATGATGACGCACCAAAACACAACAAATATAATTTGTGCCAAATTTGGTTGCAATCACATCAGCGGTATTGGAGAAGTTTCATGTGTTTACGGAATGACAGACTGACGGATGGATGACGCACCATGATGACGCACCAAAACACAACAAATATAATTTGTGCCAAATTTGGTTGCAATCGCATCAGCGGTTTTGGAGAAGTTTCATGTGTTTACGGAATGACAGACTGACGGGGATGACGCACCATGATGACGCACCAAAACACAACAAATATAATTTGTGCCAAATTTGGTTGCAATCGCATCAGCGGTTTTGGAGAAGTTTCATGTGTTTACGGAATGATAGACGACGGATGGATGACGCACCATCGCATAAACTCCCCTGAACTTCGTTCCAGGTGAGCTAAAAAGGTGTAAAAATGGACCCCTTTAACTACAGACCAATTAGCTTACTTCCAATCATCAGAAGGGCATGGAATCCATCATTGTACTTGACACAAAATCATGCCTTTTATCCGACAGCCTCATCTCAGATATTAAATTCGGATTCAGACCTGGTCACTCTACCCTGGACATGCTGCTTCGACTCTCCCAACAATGGATGGAGGCCATCAATATCAGACATGACATCAGGGCCGTCTCTCTTGACATATCTCAAGCTTTCGATAGTCTGGCATCCCACCTTGCTCTCCAAACCCTCTGCCTATGGAATCTAAGGCCAACTCCACTCTTTGATTACTGACTTCCTCCACTCTCGTAGCCAACGTGTGACTCTCACCAGAACACTTTATTCTCCTCTCCTTGTCAAAGCTGGGATACCCTAAGGCAGTGTTCTAGGCCCCATGTTATTCCTAATCTCATCAAAGATCACACTGACCTTCTGGAAAATCCTCTCTATCTCTTTGCTGATGACTTCACTCTCTGCCGTGACATCCCTCATCCTTCTGCCAGACAGGCAGCAGCCTCTTCACTCTCCACAGACCTTGACAAAATCACAAACTGGTCAAACACTTGGAATATGCGTTTCAATCATGAGAAATCCCACACACTCCCCCTCTCTCTAAAAGGACTGTACCGCAAACCAACCCATCGACTTTCTCAGCAACCCTCTCAAACATGTTCAGTCACTCAAACCTTTGGGTCTCAATGGATTTTTTTGTTTGTTTTGTTTTTGTATACAAGATCGAGGCTCGTGAAAGAGCGAACATTAATCACACAGAAAGACAAACAGACACATAAAACAAATAACATCGGGAGCGGTAGACAAGATGGGGAGAGGGGGAAGGACACAAACACAACATTTGAGAGCAGGGACCGAGAGACATGGAGACATCGAGAGATCTGTGGGAGGGAGAGGGCTTTGGGGGGGAGGCATGTGAATGGGGGGGGGGGGGGTGGGAGAGGTATAAACATATGGACACTGCCAGGACTTCCAGGAAAGAAGTTGGAATTTCAAACAAGGTGGATCTGGGGTGAATTAGCGGGGGTAGAAAAGATCAAGGTTTTGGATGGGGGAAGATAAGAGATGGTGGTGAACAGCTGTTTTAAAGACCTGGAGGGAGGAGTGGGATTGAAGGGAGTGTGGGAATTTGTTCCAGAGGTGGGAGAAAAGAGGAATGAAAGAGTGAAGGTGAGCAGAGAGCCGAGATTTCAGCAGTTTAACCATCAGAGGGTTGCTGGCAGATCTTGTGCGACCTGTAGGAATATTTGGGGGACAGAGCACAGAGAGAGCTGGGGGAGCAAGGCCGGAGAGGAGTCGGTAGAAGACAGAAAGACCACCTACCTGCCTGCGGTGAGTGAGTGAAAGGCCCTCAGAGATGCAAAATGTACATGGGGTATAAAGGGTTTAAAGCTGTAAATGGTCAAGGGTCAAAGCAGTCTAAAGGGGTCTTAAGATGTCTAAAGGGTCTTAGGGTTCTGAAGGGTGTTACGTGGTCCTCCCGGTAATTACCTGGTCTCGGTGACCCCTGGACCGTGGGAGGCACCCCGCCAGAAAGATATATGATTTATACGCTTTCGTAACGCAATCAAGATGAATTCCAGTCCATAAGAAACCCCACACCAAGGATTCTGAGTAATCAATAATATATTCCCCCAAGGAATCAACAATCAACAACCATCAACAATCCACAATCAACAATCAATCCCCGAGATGATTAAGATGGCCATCTTATATATGTGTGTCCCCTTTCCCCACTCCCGACCCCTTGGGTACTCACGACCCCTTTGGTCTCTGTCCCTCACAATGTCTCTGGGCCCCTCCTGAACAAGGTTATGGTCGGCTTCGCCGCACACGGGCGGTTGAACGAACCCCGGGCGGACGTGCTTCCACCGGGCACGTACCGTACCGGGAACCACGGCTGCAGCGCACACCTCCTGGCCAAGCAAAGCGGGCAAAGCAAGCGCCGCTGGCAACGCACGCGAGGCCCCAAAGTGCGACCCGTACGCGTCCTTGTAGACGGTGCGGCGAACTGTGCCGGGCGCTGGGTCTGTGCACGGCCCCACGGCAACTTGACGTGTCAAAAGGGTAGTTACACGTCCCGGTAACTCCTCTCGCCAGACGGGCTTGGGAACGCAGCTTTTCCACGCTGCTCAATATCGATCCCAACTCTCGTCAGAGCTGGGCGAGGAAGAAGAAGAATCGTCGCTTCTCCAGGACCTCGTGTCTTTTCTTCTTCCGTTTCCGGTCTCCTTTTTCCCAGAAGGGCTCCTGACCCTTTAATCACAACAACCCTTAATCGACTACACATTGATAAGCAAAGACCTGAATAGTAATTCACATACATTCACATAAATATGTAACAAGGGTCTAACAGGGTCTATAGAGTCAACAGAGTCTTAAATGTCAAAGGGTTCCAAGGGTTTTAAGGCATATTAGGGTCTTATGTTTCTAAAGAGTCTTAGAGGTCTTAAGGGCTTTATAGGTAAAAATCGTCAAAGCAGTCCTAAGGGATGTGCGTGTGTTATGGCATCTGAAATACCTAAAATGTCTAAGGGGTCTCAGAAGTAAAAAAAATGGTTTAAAGATTTAAAAGGTGCATTCCAGCAGCATGTAATTAATAGACATAGTCACATGGGTTAATGACTGAACATACACTTGCTCCATTATTCTTACATCCTTGTCCAACATGCAATGTATGTAAAAGTGTTTCCATGAGCTTTCGACATTATACAAATAGAGGGATTTTTTTTATCATGAGGGTTGTATTGAGGTTCCTGAATATGCTGCACATTGTTTTTTTGAATACTGATCTCAGGTTCATTATATTGGAGCTTGTATATAACTCACATGGACATTACTGGACAATGGACAAATATATATATATATATATATATTATATGGGATTTGGATTTGAGTCCAACAAGATGGTGCAGGAGTATTAAGTGCACTTAGCTTTGAGTTGTGTCTTCCAGTGTCTTCGCGGAGAATAGGTGAGTTATTGCTGGAGTTATCACACTGAACAAATTCCAAATTTCTCTTCTGGCTACTGCTGAAAAAGGCAAAAGCAAACTATCCAGTATAATCCTTATAATCATGAGGCTTCTTTGGCAGCAGTGACCTTGCCTTCTCTCAGAACAGCAGAGATAGAGAGATATAGAATTTGAATCTAGGTTGTGAGCATCATATGGGTCATCGGTTCAGATGGGAGAACTAAACGGGACACTTGAATATGACCAACTTATACTATATTTCGACTTGCAAGTCATGCTAGAGTTCATGAGAAGTTTTCCAGTTGATTTGCAGAATTCATGGAGCATGCAGTGAGCAGAACCACTGTATTCCCAATTGTTTAAGTCGGTATACACACGATAGTATTGGCATTACAAGCGTGAAAGGGAGTTCAGCTAATGCGCAAATGCCTTTGGAAGCACAAAGTCATAACACAACAAAGTGGAAACATGGCAAACGACACTGGAAACAGAGTAAAATCGGTCGGGAATGCCAGAGCATGACTATCTACATCATGTCGCCAACGTTGAAGCAACAAAGCCCACATTCGGAATGTTTGTTTGTATAAAATGATAAAGTTCCAAAGCACATTTCAAGCAAGCATGTCTTTACAAGGAATGGTGGAGATGTTGACCGTAGAAAAGGCAATTAGGTCCAGTAGGAGAAAATGTTTGGATACAAGAGGTCATGTAGCCCAAGTAACTAGTGCTTTATCCACATCCCCCAAATGTGTTCTGAATTAGCAAGTGTACCCATCGCCAGCGACAGGAAAAACAAGCAAGAGTATCCATCCCCAATGATGGGAAAAGCTTAAAGAAAAATTAGAGAGAAATTACTCCATCAATTGAAGTTATTTCATGGACTTTAAAAAGAATAATTTTATTGCACTCCTGGTTTCACTCAGAGCCAAAGTTCTGAGTTACTTATGCCACCCATGGTGGTGCAACATCAGGCAGAGGCGGTTCAACTTGTCTAAAAAGAGGGCAAAATATCCTTTTTTTGTTTTGTTTTATATTTAACGCTCCATTCACGGACTATATAGTCGTCATCGAGGCAAGGCCTTAAATAAAAGAGCTGTATTTATATAAAAAGAGAGAAGCTAAAGGTGAGGACTG
>NC_136263.1:146718149-146721464 GCF_964187855.1 Myxine glutinosa
AGAACAAAGGGCAGCCTTAAACAGTCTTATTCTTCATACCCAGGACAAACGGGCCCGTCTCAGACACTCACACGGGGATTGTAGATGGTTGATGGTCACCAACGTGTCCAGGCTCCAGCCCGGCTCCGGTCCAGGCTCTGGCCCAGGCTCCGGTCCAACGGACGAAACCCGGCAGGAAGCTTCACGTGCAGTGGAATGCCAATGGACAATTATATAACGGAGGGAAGGCTGGTGTCCTAGTGGGGTATGTAATATGTGCACACTCATGCCAAACGCCCCCTCTCCCAAGTCCTGACTTTAACTCCCAACGCCAGCGAGCCCTCTTTAATCACAGTAGTCCTGGACAGTTCTCTCATCAGCACACTTCCTTGCAGTCCTGTGAAATGTGCACTCTCCCCAAGGGACAAACATAAATAACCATATACGTTTGCTTTATTATAATAGGATATAAATGTGTATGTATATAATACATATATATATATATTTTTTTTTTGTGGATATGAGAATGGTGTTTTGTTTTTTTGTGTAAATTGTTGTAAAAATATCGCCCTCCTTGCTCCAGTTATGTATAAAGGTCAAAGTGCGTCCCGTAATTAGTTCATAAGCACTCACGTTAGCCAATCATAGATTTCCCCCCTTGTTGACAGTTATTTCCTTATTCTGTGTATTAGGCTAAGGATTTGTCTTCCATTAATTTGACACTCCATTGCACTGCATTAAATAAAGTAGATCCCTCCGACATGGCATCTTCAAAGTGCCAGGTTTGCCAGGTTTGCTGCAATTGCCAACTGCATTTGGGCGGTTTTCTTCATTCGCCATTGCTGCCCTTTGGCTGGGGCTAGCTCGAATCGCCCCAAAACCACCATTGGCCACGAGGTAAGGTCGGGGAAGAAGGGCGTGTCTCCACCTCGTCAGAGGGGAGGAGTGAACCAGCCCTTGCCGACCAACCCAGAACGAGGGGTTGGCTTTGGAGGGCGGAGAGAGAACGTTTGGGGGAGGTTCGCAAAAGGGTCAAGGGTGGGGCTTATATAACCCGAGGAAGACGCCCCCAGGAGAGTCGAGGAGGGAGGAGATCAGATCACAGACAAGCCAAAAGAGAGTCCTGCGAGTTTGTGAGAGAGGGAGAGAGAACCCGTCACGCCAGACCCCCCACCAGCAGCGTTGGCTCCACCAGGCAGCTCCGACCCGTTACCCCGCGCACACCACAGGATCGGTGGCATCGGCGGCCGTCGAGGTCCAGCCCGACGTCCCGTGCGGGATCAAGCTCCAGCCAGCTCCGTGCCTTCCTCCCCGTCCAGCCACCCACCTCCTGTCATTCCTGCCTGCAAATTCCCCATTCGTGTGAGTCCATCTTTGTTTGTTCTGTCCAGGGTATAAGTTAAGCCTGTTTAGATAAGCTAGCAATTTTCACTGTGTCTCCTTCATTTCTTCTGTAAATTATTTTATTATCCTTCCTTCTCCTTGGTTACTTTTGGTTGTAAATAGCAAATAAATTATATTCGTATTCCCTACTTCTGTCTTCCTCTTCTTCACATCCGTGTCGCCTTTGTCTTTTCCCCATTGAATATCTGTGGCACGATTTGGCCCACGTTTAAGGGATCGGGTCTAGTCATTGTAAAAACAGTTCGGGCCGCGGCGCCATCCACTCGGCAAATTAACATCTTATCCGCGGTCCGTAGCAATATATATATATATATATATATATATATATATATATATATATATATATATATATATATATATATATATATATATATATATATATATGTATATATATATATATATATATATATATACAGTGGTACCTCGGCTTACGAGTTTAATCCGTTCCGTGACGGAGCTCGTAAGCCAAATCGCTCGTAAGTCAAAGCAAATTTTCCCATTCAAATGCATTGAAATGCTATTAATCCGTTCCAGCCTCAAAAAAAAAACACCAATTTTTTTTGTTAGGTGCTTTTAAATAACAAAAATGTACTTTATAAATAACAAATAATGTATAAACAAGCACGACCTCGTATATACTGTACATAATACAAGAGAATGTAAAGAAATAAACTGGACCTCTATCCATGAAGATATGGAGAAGTTGTTGTTTGTGTGGTTGAAGGAGAAGCAGCTCGCAGGAGATACCGTGACCGAGAGCATCATGTGTTTGAAAAGATTGAAACTCGGATATCGAGCACGGACCACGAGGTGTTTTTTCTTTTTTCTTAATCTCGGTTTCAGTGAACTTTTGCTCTGTGCTCACGTGTACTGTACCTGTACCTGTAATGGTACGTCAGAGGATGGCACCTGTTGTCATCATATTAAGTGCAAGATGTTCTGCATCGTAAGTTGGTACACCGTGGTCTTTCGGCGGTGTTTAAGCCGGCCGTCTTGGCTTCTGTCACCATTGGCATTGAGTCTTTCGATGTAGGTAGGTCGTTGTGTGCCGGTGCCTTGGCCGAATTCCTTCATTGCTGCATTGTTAGCTCACCTGGTTTTTTATACCACATCTTTGGTTATCGGACCAGCGAATGACGTCATCTCCAAAGTATGGCTTATTCTCACTTGTCTTGGACGATCTTCTACTTCTAGCCTTCCACCGTGCATTTGGTGTCCACTGTACTTACTGTACAGTGCCTGGTAAAATTGATGTAATGGGTTTTTGACCGTCAACGCCATGAACCGTCATGAACCGTCAACGCCATGAACCGCTAACACTCAAAAGCCCATTTATCGCGCCTTATAAAGCAAAACGCAAACCGAAAGCCATGCCTCTCAAGCGAGGCGTGCTTCCGTGGTCACGTGATCCACAGGTGTAGCTCATTATACCCGCACGCGCGACACGCTTTGGCGGTCACGTGACCAGCCACTCTGGAGGCGGGGATCCCCGCCGATGACGTCACCGGCTGGAGCAAGGAGATTCCTCGCTAATGTATTTCGACGATTGCGTGTTTTATATCCAAGCAGAGATGCTTTCACGGCAAGATAACCACGTGACCGGAACCGGAAGCCACAACCGGAAAATTCAAAAAAATAAATTTTTTGAGCTCGTACATCGGATCTCGGCTCGTATCCCAAAGCAACAAACCGCCCGAGCGACGGCTCGTATCCCGAAAAACTCGTACGTTGGGGCACTCGTAAGCCGAGGTACCACTGTATATATATATATATATACTGTATATGTATATATATATATATATATATATATATGTATATATATATATATATATAATATATATATATATACATATATATATATATATATATATATATATATATACTGTATACTGTATATATGTCAGCCATTGGGGTTTAAACCCCATGACTCAA